>NC_047037.1:109785687-110085687 GCF_011762595.2 Tursiops truncatus | reverse complement strand
TATTTTATAACTGAAAGTTTGTGCCTTTTGACCCTTTTCACCTTACTTGTTTTTTCATGGTAACACTTATATAGTGCTTATATACTGCACTATGTGCAGGCAATATTCTAAATATTTTTTACTAATATTCATTTGTTTATGCCCAAGTCTTAATTGAGGTCCTCCAAGTAGCAGGCACCATGATATGATGAGATGTGAAAGCCATTTATGATGGGAAATGTTCTGTGTAGGATAAAGGTGAGGAAGCAGCAGTATGTAAGAGAAGCCTTCAGAATCCAAAGCAGGTATGGCATCTGAGAAAGGAGAGGGGAAAGGAAAGATACTGGGGCAGGGAGAGTCTCAGACTACAGCACAGCACTAGGAAAGATTCCACAAGGTTGATGGTAGTCCCTGAGCCAAAGTTACCAGTGAGTGAAGCCCTGAATCCTTCAGGAAAAGGTAAGCACCAGTATCCCTGCCGTGGTCAGTCATTGACTGGAAGCATCCTGGGAGAAGGATGGCTTCAATGCAAATATATTGATGGATCCAGAGGGTGGCATCTGGGGAAAACAGTCAACTTTGTTGCTCCTTGCAGCCAGTTTTATGAAGGAGATCTGAGCACTGCAGTTCCATGCCTGCCACTATTTACAACAACCCTATGAGTTATGTATTACTATAGTTCCATTCTAATTATAAGAAAACAGAGAAATAGAGGTTAATTAAAGCCTCCAAGGCCATATCTCAACATCGAATCAAGGTACACACATTTTCTTCATTTGTTATGTGATTGTTTCATACATTATCTGACAAAATTACACATCCTACATATCTCTTTTGGCTAATTAAGTAATTTATGACATCACCAGATAAGTCTACTACTGTATATTGACAGAATATTTGATCTCCATGTGATCTGTTTTTAAATTCTCCCTCAGTAGAAATTGCACTAAGCAACAGAGATTAGGAAGGTTAAAAAATAGATGGAAATATTAGAAGCTGCCTGCAATAGTAGATAAAAATTCTAAAGAAATTCAGAGAGATTAAGGCTCACTTTTTCATTAATTTTCATCTGCCCTTTTACATCAATGTAATATTGACAACATTAGGTAAAGGAGAAATTTAGACGCTATGACACTAAAATATTCTCAGGCTTGCTAAAATAAACATAGGGTCATCTCTCAAGGCCAATATCCTGTGATCTAAATGTTAATTTTTATTTTGTTAAATTTCCCCCCCTCAAAACCTGTGAATACTCTTTGCAATAGGAAAACACGGTAATCAAGATTCTAAGCAAGGTAGCAGACTATCAAACAGGGTGCTAATCTCCCCTTGAACATTTGTCTTAGCTCTCTAGATTTCCAGTTCCTCATCAATCCACAAGAGAAGCTCAGAA
Organism: Tursiops truncatus; assembly: GCF_011762595.2. Lineage (NCBI taxonomy): Eukaryota > Metazoa > Chordata > Mammalia > Artiodactyla > Delphinidae > Tursiops > Tursiops truncatus. The sequence continues at coordinate 110,084,315 of NC_047037.1, read as the reverse complement.
ATGTGAATAAAGGATCATCAAAGTTACCTGAGACTCTATTAAAAAATAGATAAATAACAGGTTTCCTGGCCCAAATAAAGAGAAACAGATTAAGTAAAACAGTGTTAGGCCAGGGAATTTTCTAAAAGTGCATTACAATAGGTTGGGAATCACTGAACTAGAGGACCTGCAGTTATAAAACTCTTTTTAAAACTCTCTACTTACTTAATATTAACATTAAGAAACTCCTTTATAAAAACGTTTGCATTTGATTAAAGTTATCATAAATTTTTTCATCTATAGAGATCAAGAGAACACAAAAAATATTGCAATAATTTTTTAGCTAAATATCACTTAATGCAAATGTAAATTAGAAACATAAGCCACCTGCTTAGTACAATACTTCAATTTTTTGGATCAAAATTTAATTATATATATAATATATATAACATATATATTGCATACAACGATATGTTAATCAATTATCAGTAGAAACACTTGCCATCTATTAGAGACAGAATTTCGTAAAATTATTTGAATGGAAAATGTTTTCACGTAGATAGTCTGTGCATTTGGAGCCCAGCCTTCTACAATACAGTCTACACTTTCAGTTGAATGATGTTTTTAAGTTCCTCTATTTTCATATATCAACACTTCATGTTACAATTACTGTGCTTATCTGTAAACGTAATTCAAAAACATGATGTGAACATAATGTGCTGTCAGCACAAGCAGAGACATAACTGCTCCTGCTTCTATCACACCTTATGTCAACATGCTCATTCATAATAATAAAAAATACACCCTCTGGGACATAATTTGATGAAACCTTATCAGAGCAACTAACGTTTCCCATTTGTGTGTAACATTTAAAACACTCCAAAAGCTTACAAGCTGATCTGCATAGCAGTGAAGTGCATCATGGCAGCATTTTTCAACATACATAAACAAGACACTAAGTTCTGTTCTTGTCTTTGCTGCTATCTTCATGCGACATTGCAGGTGTGCAGCAAAAAAAAAAATTTTTTTTAATGTGGTGTTTTGTTAATGTTGCTGTTGTTTTGAAACTCATACAGTTACTGCTTAAAGCTTCCCAAGTAGATAGGTTAATTTAAGTATACGGAATAACTTAATCCTGCTTCCCACTTCTACTACCACTAGCTCCTGCCCAAACACATATGCTTCATATTATTTTAATCCAGAGTTTATCACTCTCTTATAGAAAGGTCATTAGAAACATTGCTGTTGTGCTAATTAACTACTAATTAGCTAATTGCTCTACTCAATTCTAAACTCAGGAAGAACTCTGGAGTGAATTGAGGATGAAAGAGACACATGAAGGGAGACACATGTCATCCTTCTAGGTACTGTAAGGGAAATATTTTTAAAATGACATTTGAATTTGCATTATATAATTAAATGAGCAATTTATGGTCTTTGCAATAAATCAAGCAGTACAAATATACATAAGGGAAAACACAGTGTTTTTATCTTCACCCCATTTCTTTGTTATCTTAACCCCATTCCAGTTCCATCTCTCTGGAATAATCAGTATTAACTATTGAGCATGTGCTCTGCCACACCTTTATTTATGTTCTTTATAGATGTAGAGATTTTGAGGTTTACATATGTATTTGAATACAAATTACACACTGTTTAGTAACTTGCTTTTTTTCACTCAACCTCTTCTCTCTCTTCTCTCTCTCTTTCTCTTTTTTCTTCCTTTAATTTTCCTATGACTGTGTGTACAGAAGGGATATTAAGTATGGCTCCATCAGGAAAACTGAAAGTAATCAAGGTTTCCTGGCACCAAGAAAGTAGGAAAGCAGAGTTCAAATAAAAACTGTTCTGAGTTTTCAGGGCACCTGAGGTGCAGGATCTGCGGTGAGTTCACACAGAATTCATTGCAAGCCATGTGCTCTCTGTCTTTCCATCTGCCCATTATCCCCTGTTTCCAGTAGGTGTATAATAGCCTTTCACTGGGAGCATCTAACCCAGATTTCTGCTGTCATGCAAGTCTGGGAAATCTAGATCACAAGGTCATACTTGAGATGCATAGGAGAGTGTGGAGGAGATGCATAGCAGAGCAATGTTGAAATAACAACAGACAATCCAGTAAAATATTTAAAATTCTTGAAATTTTGAATAACCATAAAATTCTTTACATCACAAATGATCAAAAAAAAATGACTAAAGATAAGATTTATGCTGGGAAGCTTTTTTTTCTCTCTCTCTTTATAGCTAACTCTTATTCTCTCTTTCATTTTATGATCTTTTAAGATTCAGGTTTTTGAAGTTTTACAAGTATAAACTTTTGTGTTTATATTTCTGTTTGGATTGTTTAGTTTAATTCTTTGGGCTAGGCACTAAGTGGGTTGTACAATCTGAAAACTAGTGCTTTTCAATATTAATACATTTCCTTATATATTTTTATTTGATATAATCTCCCAACATTTCTCTGTGGCTTTTCAGAATCTCCTATTAATTAGATATATGCTTTACTAAATTGGTATCTATTTTTTTTCTTTATTTTCTCCTGTTTTCCATTTGTTTATACTTTACTTCTATTTTCTAGAAGATTTTTCTCACCTTTTATCTTCTAGCCTTTCTATAGGTTTGTTATCTTTTAATAAGCTTGATAATTTCCAAAATTGTGTACTTAAGAAAAAATTGCTGTTTTATAGCACTCTTTTTCCCCACAGATGATGGAATACCTTTTGTTAGATTTTTGTGGAAATTGACTATACATATGTTAATATTCTCCATTGCTCCTGAATTTTGTCACATTGTTTGTTTTGTTATGTCCTTTATGTGGGAGGATTTATTGAAATGTCTGTTGATTTGACCATCATTCTTTATTTAGTAGTGAGGCAAAATAAAAAGCTATTTAAGCTCTGTGAACTGTGTGAGAAGTGTAGATGGACAGGCCTCATCTTAGGGTGACAGGTGCTAGGCTTTCTCATTGGAGGATGCCAAACTGGTCTGGCTCCTAAGGCAAGCACTTTCCAAAGAAAGATGCTCAATTTCATATGTAGGGGCTATTTGCCGGCTTCATGTGACTTAATTAGCTAGGAATATTCATCTTTACTACATTTGCTGTAAACAATGTCTCAGTCTATTTTTCTCTTAGACTTTGTTTATGGTAAAATTACATGTAATCTTTTCATTTTGTGTACCAAATGTTCTTCACTCGTGACTTTTGTCTCTTCTCACATGTCTAACAAGGTGTCCTTTCTGAGTGTAAACAAAGATTCTTTGGTAGTTTTCAACTATTTATTGTTTTATTTTTAAAACATAAATATTTATTCCATCTATAATGATCTCTTCCTCAAACCTTTTTATTTCTTTTAATTGATGTCCAATTATGCTAATAATAATTACTAAGCTCACCATCATTTTCCACACTTTTGAAAAGCCACCTTTGTCATATATTGAGTTCACATAAGAACTTCAGTACACTTTAGTAATTACTGTACAGTTTAGCCAATTTAGCTGATCTTTTAATCATTTTCAATGTAAACAAGTGCAAATTTTTAACAGTAACATTATAGGACATGTCACTGTCAGATAAGAAAAATCTTGCTTTACTTTTCTTCCTTTTTAAAACTTTCACATTCTATTATTGGACAGTTTTCTCCCTTTTCTAAATTGCTGCTGAAAGAAAGCAGAGTAAATCTTGAGGACAAAATGCTAAATATTTACATAATAACAATATTTTCTATGTTATAAACTCGTAAAAATGTGCCCACTATGACATGAATTTAATATTTAGCCAAAAAAATTTAATATGAATATCTCTTTCTCCCAGTTTATATTGATGTAAAATTGGAAAACCTTAGCCATTTTAAGACTAATGCCATTTTTTAGTTAATAAATACATAATAATATTTATTGAAAAGTTATTAATTGTTGGGTAATATGATAATCACTTTATATGTATTATTTTGTTTAAATCTCACAACATCTCATAAAGTAGGCATTATTTTTTTATCCATTTGTTATATCAGCAAAATCTATCTGCTATCTCATTTGTTTCCTGTTCTCGGACTGTAACTCCTACTATTTGCACTTAGAAGGTCTAGCAACCGCTCACAATTTTATTCATTTATTTTATTTACAGTTTGCTTTGTTCAGTAAGAAATGCGTTTCATTTGCTTATCTCAAACCCTGGTTCTGTCCTCTTAAATTTGTTTAACTTTTATTTCCTGCTAATACTTTTTCTTCTGTCTCAATACTGGACTGAGCTCAGGCAATAGGGAAGCAGCAAGGAGAATATGGCATTCTAGTGAGTCCCTAATATGGTAACAAATTGTACCAATCTTTCTGGTATTAGTTGAATAGCATGTTCAGGTGCTAATAACAGTGACTAGAAATAGCAGCGGCATCAGCAAGATATGCTTCTCCAGATGTAGCAGGCTGCTCTGGCAGCTCTGTTGTCGGAGACGACTAGTCCTTCTCTCTGTCCTGCCACCTTTAGTGCCTGACTTGTATTCAAAGTAGCTTCATTGTCCAAGAACGCTTCTAATGTTCCAGCCATCATGTTCAAATTCCAGCAGGATATTGGATAAATGAAGAAAGGTTAAAAGGTGATTTCCTATAAGTTTCTACTACCAATTCTTCCTTAAATAGATTTGATCAGAACATAGTCACATGGCTATAATTATTTGCAAGGGAGTCTGAGAAGTGTTTGTGTGTCTGTGTGTGTGCTCACACTTGAGGACACTTCATACTGCAATAATATAGATTTCTATTTCTATGTAAGTAACTTTAATCCTTTAACAGTCCATCCCTTTGGCAAACTAGCTGTCAAAGGAGATACTGATCCCCAAATACTGAAGGAGTCAATCTTTTCATAGTAGGGACAGACTCAAAATTTCGTCCAGTTACCAAACCATCTCGAAGCTCAGGATGTTTGCTTCTTTTGTGTTTGTCTCACACAGGATGGTAGATGACATATCACAGTCCACTGATCTGAAGCTAATAAATGAATCCTCTGTTTTCAATAATAATGAAAGCACAGTGGTGGGGGTGAAATAATGTATTTGTAATAAAAATTCCTATTTAGAAGATGTTTACAGAAATTACTAGTGCAAATTACTACCAAATACAGCTGCTGGGCAGCCACAACATAAACTCCTGCTCTGGGGCAGGCTCTGGCTCTGCTCTCTGGGGGCCCTTCCTTGTCAATATTCACCTGGCTACAATTAAGGTGGACAAGGGTGAGGATGGAATCCCTAAGGGATATATAGTTTGAACAACCTACTTTCTGATGGTAAAGTTTCCAGGGCCTTGGAATTTTTTTTTAGGTACTTACAGTCACAGGCTACTGTAGGGCAGGAATGTAGTTCCTTTCACAAAGGTAAGAATAACAATAAAAATAAAATATTAATATTCTCATTCCCAAATGTGAAATTTCCCTTACACAGTAACATCAGTAGTTACAATTTATGGTATATGCCACCCTAGTGAGACATCAAATACCACAGTGAGAGATTTAGAATATTTTGGAACGTGATTTTTTAAAGACCTAAGAAAATATAATGAGAGTATAAAATAAGATGTCACAAAATCTAAGTTTCTCTCTACATCTATATTGACTGTATTTGGCTGTGAACAAGAAACAGACATTCCTTAACTTAGTTTGCCTTCTTTAAAATGCTATTAACCTCCACAAGAAACAAATGAGATAATATGAATGAAAGTGTTCTGTGGATTATAAAATGGCCCATTACATCAAGTATTATTATGACAGCAATCACTGAAGAACACCCACTATAATAGAAAATTTTCTTTATATAAAATATGTCATAAGAGAAAAAAATTATATAATGTGCTGAGCATGCTATCAAGTATCGTATATTGCTCAAGGGATGTTTCTGTGAGAACTTGGCGTTGCTATTCTCTCAGTGTCAAATGCATCATTGTGGCTGCATTATAGAACATCATTATTTGTGGCATCTTTCACAAATTTCACATATAATGAATATATATAATTTTCCTTTTTGAAGCAAAAATACAGAGTGCTGGTTTCTTATGATTGAAAAGAATTATACTTTATTGTAGAAATAAATTCTTATCAAGGGCTTTGTGCCCTTGTTTCAACAAACCTTTAGAGCCCAGCTTAAATATATTCCTTATTGGCTGATGAACTGTACAAAAACTTTCTGAACACTGGGAAAAATACGGGGCTATTCAGAATGTGCAAATATAGATATCCCAGTCTTGCTTCCTATTGTGCAGATGGATTTTTCCCTAGTGTTCCTGGAATGAGTCCATAATATTCTGCCATATGCACACATCTAGGACTCGAGCCTAGGGCAATTTTTTCACTATCAAGAACGAGTGTCAACAAAAATAAATTCAAAATGGATTAAAGACCTAAATGTAAGGCCAGACACTATAAAACTCTTAGAGGAAAACATAGGCAGACACTCTATGACATAAATCACAGCAAGATCCTTTTTGACCCACCTCTTAGAGAAATGGAAATAAAAACAAAAATAAACAAATGGGACCTAATGAAACTTAAAAGCTTTTGCACAGCAAAGGAAACCATAAACAAGACAAAAAGACAACCCTCAGAATGGAAGAAAATATTTGCACATGAAGCAACTGACAAAAGATTAATCTCCAAAATTTACAAGCAGGTCATGCAGCTCAATATCAGAAAAAAAAAAAAAAAAAAAAAAAAAAAAAACCCAATCCAAAAATGGGCAGAAAACCTAAATAGACATTTCTCCAAAGAAGATATACAGATTGCCAAGAGGCACATGAAAGGATGCTCAGCATCACTGATCATTAGAGAAATGCAAATCAAAAGTACAATGTGGTTATCACCTCACACCAATCAGAATGGCCCTCATCAAAAAATCTACAAACAATAAATGCTGGTGAGGGTGTGGAGAAAAGGGAACACTCTTGCACTGCTGTTGGGAATGTAAATTGATACAGCCACTATGGAGAACAGTATGGAAGTTCCTTAAAAAACTAAAAATAGAGCTACCATATGACCCAGCAATCCCACTACTGGGCATATACCCTGAGAAAACCATAATTCAAAAAGAATCATGTACCACAATGTTCATTGTAGCTCTATTTACAATACCAGGACATGGAAGCAACCTATGTGTCCATCAACAGATGAATGGATAAAGAAGATGTGGCACAAATATACAATGGAAAAAAAAGAAATGATATTGATTTATTTGTAGTGAGGTGGATGGACTTAGAGACTGTCATACAGAGTGAAGTAAGTCAGAAAGAGAAAAATAAATACCGTATGCTAACACATATATATGGAATCTAAAAAAAAAAAAAAAAAAAGGTTCTGAAGAACCTATGGGCAGGACAGGAATAAAGATGCAGATGTAGAGAATGGACTTGAGGACATGGGGAGGGAGAAGGGTAAGCTGGGATGAAGTGACACAGTAGCATGGACTTACATATACTAACAAATGTAAAACAGATAGCTAGTGGGAAGCAGCTGCTTAGCACAGGGAGATCAACTTGGTGCTTTGTGATCACCTAGAGGGGTGGGGTAGGGAGGGTGGGAGGGAGATGCAAGAGGGAGGAGATATGGGGATATATGTATATGTATAGCAGGTTCACTTTGTTATAAAGCAGAAACTAACACACCATTGTAAAGCAATTATACTCCAATGAAGATGTTAAAAAAAAAAAAAAAAAAGAACCAGTGTCAAAACACTGGCCTTAGGTCAGGATAATGAAGACAACAAAGCTAAAATTTAAGCACCTGGACAGAAAATGCAAGATTGACTACCTAGATATTGCCTTTGTGTAGAGGTAATTATTTAGAAAAAGAGTGAATAACTCATTTTCATATAACCGAGTCAAATTTTTTCAACTAAATTTTCAGTAGTTTGTATATTTCAACATTATATATGCTTGGGGACTTGTGGCATGTATATGCGTGCATCATATATATGTGTGCACATATAACACATTACTTGTATATATTATATATTATATATATTTATATATAATTATTATACTTATACAATGCAAAATCCATCTCATTCTCACCCCCATCTAACCTACAAATACACAAAAATAAGGATTATTACTGTTTTTTTTGTCTTTATTTCTTTATGTCTATATTTACACAAGTGACAAAAGATATATGCCTAATCCCTTTTATTTCATAAAATATAGAACACTATCACACAGTTCTGTACCTTGATTTTTTTCTTTTAATAATAGGTAGTGTATGTATATTAATACATACATCCCTCATTTTTTAGACAGGTACATAAATTCCATTTTATGATGATCCATAATTTATTTAATGGCCCTTTCTTGAAAGGCAGTAGCATATTAAATATAATATAATATTTAAAAAATAACTTCAGTGGAAACTCTCAATGTATTATTTCCTAGAGTGCAAGTAGACATGCTGGTCAACCTAGACAACCTAGAAAACCTAGCTTTCTTCCAGGACAACCTAGAAGAAATGGATAAATTCTTAGAAACATACAACCTCACAAAACTGAATCAGGAAGAAATAGAAAATCTAAATGGAGCAATAAGCAGTAAGGAGGTTCAGTAATCAGTAGCCTCCTGACAAAGAATAGCCCAGGACCAGATAGCCTCATTGGTGAATTTACCAAACATTTAAAGAAGAGTTAACACCAATCCTTCACAAATTCTCCAAAACAAAATTGAAGAGGAGGGAACACTCTCAAACTCATTTTATGAGGCTAGCATTGTTCTGATACCAAAGACAGATAAGGTCACTACAAGGAAGGAAACTTATCAGCCAATATCCTTGGTGAATATAAATGCAAAACTCTCAACAAAAATACTAGCAAACAGACCTCAACAGCACATTAAAAGGATAATACATCATGATCAAGTAGGATTCATCCTTGGGATGCAAAGATGGTTCAATGTAGTCAAATCAATAAATGTGATATATCACATTAACAGAATGAAAGATAAAAATCACAATAGATGCAGGAAAAAGCATTTTACAAAATTCAATAGCGATTCATGATGAAAAATCTCAACAAATTTTCTGTAGAAGAAATGTACTTCAACATAAGAAACGTCATATATGAGGAGCCTATAACTAACATCATACTCAATGATTAAATGTTAAAACCTTTTCCTTTAAGATCAGGAACAAGACAGGCATGCCCTCTTGTATCACTCCTATTCAGCACAGGATTAGAAGTCCTAGTTAGAGCAATCAGGCAAGAAAAAGAAATAAAAGTCATCAGAATTCAAAAAGAAGTAAAATTTTCTCTATTTGCAGATGACATGATTTTATACATAGAAAATCCTAAAGGCTCTATCAATAAACTATTAGATCTTAATCAACAAATCCAGTAAAGTTTCAGGATACAAAATCAACACCCCCAACTCAGTAGTATTTCTATACATTAACAATGAATTATCTGAAAAAAGTAAAGAAAATAATTCTATTTGTAATAGCATAAAAAATAAAATTCTTAGTAATAAATTTAACCAAGGATGTGAAAGATCTCTACACTGAAAACTATAAGACATTAATGAAAAAAACTGAAGAAAGACACAAATAAAGGGAAATATATCTATATTTATAGGTTGGAAGAATTAATATTGTTAAAATGTCTATACTACCCAAAACTATATATAGATTTAATGCAATACATATCAATATTCCAATGGCATTTTTACAGAAAAACAAAAAAACAATGCTAAAATATGCATAGAACCACAAAAGACTCTGAATAACCAAAGCAATCTTGAGAACAAAGTTGGAGGCATCACACATCCTGATTTCAAACTATATTACAAAGCTATAGTAATCAAAGCAGTATGATACTGTCTTAAAAACAGACACTTAGACCAATGGAATGGAACAGAGACCCAGAAATAAACCCAGGCATATTTAGTCAAGTAATATTTGACAGGCAAGCTAAGAATACTCGATGGAGAAAAGAGAGTTTTGTCAATAAATGGCACTGGGGAAATTGGATAGTCACATGAAAAATAATGAAATTAGGCCCCTTTCTTACACTACTTACAAAAATTAACTTGAAATGATTTAAAGACTTAAATGTTAAGACCTGAAACCATAAAACTCCTGGAGGAAAATATGGAAAGAACTTGTGACATGGGTCTTGGCAATTTTTTTGGATATGACATCTAAAGTAAAAGCAACAAAATAAAAAATAAATAAGTGGGACTACACCAAACTAAAAAGCTAATACACAGGAAAAGAAATGATCAACAAAATGAAAAGGCAACTTACAGAATAGGAGAAAATATTTGCAAACCATAAATGCAATAAGGGGTTAAAACCCAAAATATATAAGAAACCCATACAACTCAAGAGCAAACAAACGAACAAATAAATAATCCAAATTTTAAAATGGGCAAAGGACCAAAATAGATATTTTTCCAAAGAAGACATATAACTGGTCAACTGGTACATGAAAAAGTGCTCGAAGTCACTAATCATTAGGGGAGTGAAAATGAAAAGCTCAATGAAATATTACCTCACACTTGTTAGAATGGCTATTATCAAAAAGACAAGAGAACAAACGCTGGTTAGTATGTGGAGAACAGGGAATCCTTGTGCACTTTTGATTGGAATGTAAATTTGTACAGTCACTGTGGAAAACAGTATGGAGTTTCCTTAAAAAATTAAAAATAGAAATACCATATGATCCAGAAATTCCACTTCTGGGTAGATACCTGAAGGAAACAAAATCACTACCCCAAAGAGATATTTGCACTGCTATGTTCATTGTGACATTATATACAATAGCCAAGACATGGAAACAACCTAAGTGTCCATTGATGGATGAATGGATAAAAAAGATGTGGTATATTAGTCAGCCACAAAAAAAGAAGGAAATGCTACCGTTTGTGACAACATGGATGGATCTTGAGGGCATTATGGTAAGTGAAATCAATCAGACAAAGATGAATACTGTATAATCTCACTTATATGGAATATACATATATGTTAAAAAAAAAAACCCTCATAGAAAGAGAGATAAGATTTGTGGTTGCCAGAGGTTGGGGATAGTAGAGGGAGGTAAATGAATAAAGGTGATCAAAGGTATAAACTTCCAGTTATAAGATAAATAAGTTGTGAATTTGTATTTACAACATAATGACTCTAGTTAACAATACTGTATTGCATATTTGAAAGTTGCTAAGAGAGCAAGTCTGAAAAGTTCTTATCACAAAAAAAAAAGAAGTGTAACTATGTGAGATTATGGATGTTAACTATACTTATCATGGTAATCATTTCACAATATACATGTATATCAAATCATCATGTTGTACATTTGCAACTAATAAAATATTATATGCCAATTATGTCTCAATAAAACTAGAGAAAAATACATTTAAATTAATATACATATTCTCTATCTTGAGATTTTCAAAGTATATAGTTAAAATTATTATGATTACAAATGAAATATTTTACCAAGTTTTTATGTAAAGAGGTACCACAGAAATACCCTATAGGTTGCATCTTCCATGCTGATCTTCTGTATCACCAGGAAATTCTCATAAAGATTTCTGGAAGTTCATTATGTATGTTTTTTTAAATATTGAAGGGAAAATCTAATTTTAGAATAATTCACACATAATTATATGTATTATTAAAATATCAAAAATATATGTAAACTTATCTTTAATAGATAAGACTTGTATAACAAAATACTATAAAGTGGGTGGCTTATACACAATAGAAATTTCTTTCTCACAGTTCTGGGAGCTGAAAGTCCATGATCGGGGTGATAGCATGTTTGGGTTCTGATGAGAGCCCTCTTCCAGGTTGCAGACTGCCTACTTCTCATTGTATCCTCACATGGTGGAGAGCAAAGAGAATTCTCTGGTGTCTTTTTTAAAGGGCATTAATCCTATTCATGAGGACTTCACTCTTATGCCCTAATCACCTCCCAAAGGCTCCACCTCCAAATATCATCACATTGAGTGTTAGGTTTTAACATCTGAATTTTGGAGGAACACAAATTTTAAGTCTATAGCAAAACCACAATTAAAATGTCACTAAATTAGCTGGCACCCTCATGTCCCAGTGTTATAAGAAATTAAATAATTAGGAAAGAGTATAACCACCAAGAAAAAGTGGTGTTATCACCAAAAGAAAAGCAAGTGTTGCAGATGACTGTTAAGATATTTTCAGAAAACCTTTTCAAATTGTAAATTTTTTTAATTAATAATTTTATTTATATATGTGTATTTATATTCATATTTATAAACATATTTCAAACACCATGATTGTCACTGTTAATTCGATTTATATAAAATAACATGATTGTCATTTTGTTTCATTTCTCAAAACATTAGATGTCGTATAATTACTTTACCAAAAGTAACAAATAATAAAAACGCATGTCAACCTTTCACTGGTAAGGAGTAATTTCTTTCATATTCTTCAGGTATGTGAAAGAAAATCCCAAGAATAGTATCCCCACCTTCTTTTGGCATTAAGGAAAATTTTTGTGTAATGTTTTAAAAATTTTTACAATAATATACTCTATCTTAATAAAACTTAAAAAATAATGTCTTAATGTTTTCTAATATAATGTAATAGCCACTTAAAACTCATTTTTACCAAATATGTAAAACATCAATAGCCAAACTGACACAATAACATTTGTTTTTGGAAATCAAGGTGATGGAAAGTATAAATTTAGTGGAATAATATATGTAACCCAAATTTCAGTCTAGGTATATATTAAAGAGTGATTTTTATAACAAGATTATTGAATAAAAACCATCAGAGTGACTTCTTATCAAACAATTGACCCTCTGATACATGGCTCTGTTTAGAAACCCCCGCTAAAATGTTAATCATTATAGACACAATGCAAACTATTTCATCATAATTCAATTCACTATTCTGAATATGGTATGAGATGCTGAGAGTAACATGGAGCAGAGACTATATTAAAACCCTAAATTTTTAATTAGCTTTATATAAAATAACTCATTAAATACATTAACTGCAGGGTTAATGTTGAGGTCCCCATATAAAACATTGGAAGTATAGCTTTATATGTTTTAATTAAAAAACCTTTCAGCTGCAATTATATCTTTAATAGAAAGTAAGTTTAATTTTATACAGCAGCACAAGGAACTAAAGTTAGAGTTCTGATTTTACAAACACACAAACCCACACACAGTCAAGTCATATACACCTTATTGGTAACTTGGGTTTTCATATCCCTATGCCATTATTACTAAGGCAAACTTATTGGAGAAATTAAACAATGACATGAACACAAAACTCATTTGCACAAGAAAAAAACTGAGATGAGATAAATATCAAACTTTACATTATAGGGTAACAATTTTTGTGTAAGGATTAAATTTAATTCATTTCCATACTGTGACTCATATATGCAAAGACTTAATCCTCAAATGCCATTTTTGTATCTTAAGTTTTATTTGTTGGCATTCTTGGCAAAAAGTGATTGGGGACCCTGCTTTGCAGTGGTGAGAAATCCAACTCAGACTAGCTGAAGACAAAGGCAAAGGAGCGTCTGTCATGAACCAATGACCAGAATGTATTTTAGCGTCAGAAATACAGAATCAGATTGTTGGATGCCCCTGGGCTCTCCCTTTCTCATCTCTGATTCTGCTTTAGCTCTACACCAGCTTTCTCTAACTAGAAAGAAAACATAGCTTTTCCCAATTTTTGAACTTTAGATTTGGTACTTTGAATAACGTGTAAGAAGAATAACATGCTCCAAGTTTAGAAATCTCATGGAAACTATTCATTGCCCAGGCTAAAACTGATGCTCACCCACCCTTTGGTCAATCAACTAATTATGTCTCAAAAGAAAATTTGGAAATTTGGAATTAATCTATTTTAGTTTCCCACTTAAGGGATTTTTCTCTGGACTCAGTTTGAATAATTCCCATGACAAAGAATGTATTATTTTTGTAATTACTTCTAGCAAAATGAAGCAAGCTGACTTGAGCTTGCCCAATTTTGAGTTTACCTCATGTTCCATATGTGGCTTTTTACAAAAGCTTAACCTATGTAATCTCAAGTTCCTCAATATAGTACCAGTTTAACATACCTTCCTCTTAGCAGTGCTATAATAATTAAGTAGAATAATATGGCAGAACACCAGTCCTTATACGGCCAAAGATTCTAAAAATGTTAGTTCCTTTCCTGTCAAAAATCTTTTCATGTTCTGCTACAAATTACCTTGATCTTTGGTTCACTCTCGATTTCTGTCATGGAGATCTATGCAAACTACATCAAACTTCTCTTCTTCATAAAAATACTTCAAATATTTGAAGATACTTAATATGTTCTCTTTAAATGTACTTGGTATTTTTGAACAGAATATAGAATTTTATCTGCATGTAAAATTTTATCTTGCTATATTTGACCTCTTATTCCAGTCTGCCAGGATTTTAACTACGGATTCTAGTATGCAGAATACTGGCTGTCAATCTCAGCTTTGTGTATTTGATAACCATAACTTCTATATCTTTATTGTATTCATTAGTGATAAGTATTAAAAAGTGTAGAATAGGACAGACTCTGATCTTCTCACTATAAACTTTATCAAGGTTGACATCAATCAACATACTTTAAATAAATATATTTAATAATCTACAAATCCACCATTCGCTTTATAGTCTAGCCCACATCTTTTCACCTCGTCCAAAAGTTGTAATGAAAGACATTATCAGTGCTTTTCTGCACGTGAGATTTATAGGAGAGTTTATGTAATGTCGGTAAATCTAATTGCATAAATGCAGGCAAGTCCCTTACTATCTAAGGAATTCAGTCTTAATAAGATTAATGATGTATTATTTGCCTAATATTCAGAATTATAGTGAATATCACACATAATAATATACATGAAAGTGCTTTTCTATCAAATGCCAAAAGAAAGATAAAGCAGTATTATTATCATGCAAATTCCATTTTTCTTATACGAAAAGACTACCAAAAAAGTAAATAAAGCTAGTTTGCACCAACTAGTACTCACTGAATCCATGTTGTATCCTACTAATCACCCCTCTCTGGCCTATCTTCTCCCACAATCTGTTTGATTCCTTCTGAATTATGTAGAGAATTGATGATACTAATACTGGATTGTACAATGTTATAAATAATATTTAGCTTCACAAGTTAGTCCTCAGAGGTCTAGTTATACATAATGTCAATATTTTTAACTTTGATATATATTAAGATCCCCTGAGGAGATTTAAAAATTCTAATGATCAAGCAATTGGATGTAAACCAATTGAATCATAGTCTCCATGGAAATCATTTTTAAAGCTCTCAAGATTGGTTCCAACAGTCTGACCTGAGAACTACTGTCACCATCATTTTCTAGATTCTAATGTTAGAATGGTGGGAAGAACATTCTTCCACAGCCAAAGGTAAATTGATTTAATACGAATAGTCTGTCTTTAACTTCCAACCACTCTTTTTCCAAACTCTTTTTTCCCTTCCTTTGATGTTATACTCTCCAGGGGCCCAATCTTTATGGCCTTTCACAGCAAGGCTTTTGCTATTTCTACAGATAATGTTTTTTTTAGCCAAACCTACTTTATTCTTCCTCCTCCGTGTTCAAAATTCTCCTCCCCAGGGCTTCCCTGGTGGTGCAGTGGTTGAGAATCTGCCTGCTAATGCAGGGGACATGGGTTTGAGCCCTGGTCTGGGAGGATCCCACATGCCGCGGAGCAACTAGGCCCGTGAGCCACAAGTACTGAGCCTGCACGTCTGGAGCCTGTGCTCCGCAACAAGAGAGGCCACAATAGTGAGAGGCCCGCGCACCGCAATGAAGAGTGGCCCCCGCTTGCCACAACTGGAGAAAGCCCTTGCACAGAAACGAAGACTCAACACAGCAAAAATTAATTAATTAATTAATTAACTCCTACCTCCAACATCTTCTTAAAAAAAAAAAAAATTCTCCCCTCCCCTCTCAACTCCCAGTATACGCGTTTCTGAAAGTAGCTTGTCAGCGCGTTGGTTGTTGCCCATCCCATGTCTCATATAAGTTAAGGTGCTTGGGTTATGAGAATGTAAATCTACCATGTCATTAAGCACATCGTTTAGTTCACCTGTCATTCTTTTCTTAACAAATTTCTCTATGA
The DNA here is from genome assembly GCF_011762595.2 of Tursiops truncatus. Classification (NCBI taxonomy): domain Eukaryota; kingdom Metazoa; phylum Chordata; class Mammalia; order Artiodactyla; family Delphinidae; genus Tursiops; species Tursiops truncatus. The sequence goes on along the minus strand of NC_047037.1, from coordinate 110,068,220 downwards.
AGAAAGATGGACATTGATTTACATCCTTGTACAAGTTTCTTATTTCATTGCAGAAGAGTAATCATTTCCAGACTACTACAGGTCCACAGACCATGGTGTTATAGCACTATTAATGATTAGCTACTTAAAGCATGGCTGTAGACTAGCAGCATCAGCATCACTTGGGAGTGTGTTAAAATTGTAGAATCTTAGGCCACACCTGAGTCAGAATCTGAATTTTAATAAGATCCCCAGGAGATTATATGCACAATAAATTTTGAGAAGCAGTGATCTATAGTATACATTAAAAAAAAAAAAACAAGCTGATGGGAAAATCTACACATGCATTGCTGGTTGACATGCTAACAGAGGAATTATATTTCTCAAATGAAGTAAAGTGGTGGAATAATATGAGAAAGTATGAACAGAATGCCATTTTTATATTTGAAGAATCCCAACTCTTCTACTATGTAACACTAGGCCAGAAATTTAATTGGTATGAGCCTCATTTTCCTATCATAAAATGAAGTTAATAATATATATTTTAGGCTTTTCATGAAACTTAGTTCTAATATATATAAAGCACCTAGTACAGGTCCAAGACATCACAGATGCTAAATCTAGAGTTTCTTATAATATTGGAAAGTAAGCCAGTTTGGAAGATGGGCCCTGGGGAAAGGTGGTTATTTGATTAAGCGTCCAGAGGTTATAACATCACTTAACAACAGTGAGTTGAGGGTCAGGAGATGTGGATTCTAGCAAATGAATTTAATGTTATTTGTCCTTTAAAAGTTTTGACTCTTAGAGCTGAACAATAGTTTACTTCTTTAATTGTATCAGCAGTTTCTTTTAGTATCTTAAGTTGCATTTTGATCTTGAAGAATTGAAATTATTTAAAATGGCTAGAAACCTGTAATGATTGTCTTAACTCATGTCTTAATTTTGGTCTACTCTTTGCATCTGAATATTATCTTACATGATAGGAATCACTTAGCAAAATATTGGATGTGTTGTTTTAATTTCTCTGTCATCCCTTAATAGTCCACAATTTATCTAAGGTACTGGTCATTCCTCCATCTTTTTAAAAAAAATTTGACCTTAAAGATCCATGTTCAGTGTCTTTACAGACTTCTTTTTTTTTTTTTTGATGTACAGTACATTGCTAGCTTGACCTTTTCTAAAACTTTCATACCAGGTTAGTGCCTCGTCTTATATTCATAGAACCTGAGGTGTCTTTTTCTAAATTCTACATTCATTTTCTCTGAGAAGAGACTTCTACCTACTGTATTACCTTGCTGTTGTGGGAGGGACACAGTAATTTTTCCTCTACGTTTTTGAGTTCTTGGCTGCAAGCCCTGCAGTAAAAGATAGATTAACAAGAGACAAACAAACAGAAGTTTATTAACATGTATGCTTCATGTGTACATGGGAGATACTCTGGTAAAAATGAAAAACTCTCTGAGAGAGCCTAAGCCACTAGCTTAAATACCATCTTCAGCTACAGACAAAAGAAAGATAGATATAGGGATGTCAGTTATGGGGAGGTTACCAGGAGAAGTAAGGTTTATCTGATAAGGTGAGGGTAAGGTTTGTTATGCAGATTTAAGTGGGGGCTTCTTCACTGATAAGATGTTCTTGTGATTTAGAGTTGCCCTCTTCCTATACAGAGAGAGACATCTTTACAAATGGGGGTCTCCTTTACAGTTGGAAATCTCCCTTACAGAGCTTAACTTCCACTCTTTTTTCAGAGCTTCTCCTACATCTGTTGTTCCTCAAAATAATCAGCTCAAAATCATCCTTATGCCAAAGATACATATTTGGGTGGTAACATTCTGCTACCCCTCATGGGTATTTTTTCTATTTTACCCACAGACATTGCCTGCAGATTCTCCTCTACCCACTAAGGATTCGCAATTCCCATGAATTGAAAGCAATAACAGGGCTATGTTTTTTTTAGCCTCTAAGAATAATGGGGGTTGTGGGAGGAGACTTTAAATGACAAATCAAGATTAAAATCTGAAGTATGTTGGAGATACCTATTTTACGACATGTTTTAACATCTCCTCCCCCAAATCCAATTGAAAATATAACTAAAGAAGATAACATCATACTCTACATTTGAAACCTTTTAAGAAGGTGAGGAGACTTGGTCATCCTGACCTCATTCACCTTATTGAGAACCACTGGTGAAAATACTGTATTTTTCTTATTTTCTCCTTTCACTCATAACTTTAATATACTTTATACATGCATCATGCCTAGTAATTAATTAGCATGAAGCAAGGGTTTCCCCACACTTTTTACTCTCTTACAGCAAGGAGGTTATCTTGTACATATAAGCAATGGATCTGGTAACTTATTTTCAGGCAAATTATTTTATGACAAATAGGACGCACAATATAGCATACAGCTGCCAGCCACTGGAATTCTTTTCAAATTATCTATAGCTTCTAAGTCTCAAACTAATCTCAATATGTTGTGAATTCCTTTTAAAATCTCATCTCAAATCTTTGACTAAGATTTCTTAGTCAAAGAATCCTTTAAAAAAATATCTAGAAATGCTACTTAAATTTGCTTCCCTAACTTATGTGTGTGTGTGTGTGTGTGTGTGTGTGTGTGTGTGTGTATTTATCTGAATAGAAAGGAATCTTTCACCCATTTTGCTTAGGCTTTCATTTTTCAAATTTTAAGTAGAAGCTAAATGTAATTTGAAACTGGGATGCACTAGTTTTACTCTGAAGAAGTATAATTATTCAGATTTTCTGCATTAAAAGTATACATCTCTTAAAGCAAAGCTTTACTTAATTTAAAAGAGAGAGAGCTAGGGAAGAGAAGATTATACAGCAGTCTTTTCTTATGTTCATTGTACAAAATGAGTTTTGCTTCTAGAACTTTGACTCTCAAATTTTCTTCTTAATATTTACAACTAGCTGGATATTAGCAACCCATCAACCTTCCAAACAAAACACCTGGGCCTAAACATTGTGCAAATGTTTTGTATACACATTTCATTGACAGTTTTACCTCCTTTGGTTTATAAATACCAGAGGTTTTTGGCTCCTAAGTGGGAAACAAATGACACAATTCTTTGATAAAAATGGGAGGTGAAGAATGTGATTGATATAAGATAAAAAGTAGTGTTCATCAAAAACAGATACAGATCAATGGAACAGGTTAGAAAGCCCAGAGATAAACCCACACAAGTATTGTCAACTAATCTATGACAAAGCAGGCCAGAATATACAATAGAGCAAAGACAGCCTCTTCGATAAGTGGTGCTGGGAAAACTGGACAGCTACATGTAAAAGAATGAAATTAGAACACTCCCTAACACCATACACAAGATCAACTCAAAATGGATTAAAGACCTAAATATAAGGCCAGACACTCTCAAACTCTTAGAGGAAAACATAGGCAGAACACTCCATGACATAAATAACAACAAGATCCTTTTTGACCCACCTCCTAGAGAGATGGAAATAAAAACAAAAGTAAACAAATGCCACCTAATAAAACTTAAAAGCTTTTGCACAGCAAAGAAAAACATAAACAAGACAAAATGACAGCCCTCAGAATGGGAGAAAATATTTGCAAATGAAGCAACTGACAAAGGATTAACCTCCAAAATTTACAAGCAGCTCATGTAGCTCAATATCCAAAAAACAAACAGCCCAATCCAAATATGGGCAGAAGGGGCTTCCCTGGTGGCGCAGTGGTTGAGAGTCTGCCTGCAGATGCAGGGGACATGGGTTCGTGCCTCGTTCCGGGAAGATCCCACATGCTGCGGAGCGGCTGGGCTCGTGAGCCATGGCCGCTGAGCCTGCGCGTCTGGAGCCTGTGCTCTACAACGGGAGAGGTCACAACAGTGACAGGCCCACGTACCGTAAAAAAAAAAAAAAAAAAAAAGGGCAGAAGACATCAATAGACATTTCTCCAAAGAAGACATACAGATGGCCAAGAAGCACATGAAAAGCTGGTGAGCATCACTAATTATTAGAGAAATGCAAATCAAAACTAAAATGAGGTATCACCTCACACTGGTTAGAATGGGCATCATCAGAAAATCTACAAAAAACAAACGCTGGAGAGGGTGTGGAGAAAAGGGAACCCTCTTGCTGTGTTGGTGGGAATGTAAATTGATACAGCCACTATGGAGAACATTATGGAGGTTCCTTAAAAAACTACAAATAGAACTACCATACAACCCAGCAACCTCACTACTGGGCATATACCCTGAGAAAACCATAATTTAAAAAGAGTCATGTACCACAATGTTCAGTGCAGCCCTATTTACAATAGCCAGGTCATGCAAGCAACCTAAATGCCCATTGACAGACGAATGGATAAAGAAGATGTGGTACATATATACAATGGAATATTACTCAGCCATAAAAAGGAAATAAATTGGATCATTTGTGGAGACATGGATGCACCTAGAGACTGTCATACAGAGTGAAGTAAGTCAGAAAGAGTAAAACAACTATCGTATATTAACACATATATGTGGAATCTTGAAAAGTGGTACAGATGAACCAGTTTGTAAGGCAGAAATAGAGATACAGTTGTAGAGAACAAACTTATGGACACCAAGAGGGGATAGCGGGGGAAATGCAGTGGGGAGTGGGATGAATTGGGAAATTTGGATTGACATATATACATGAATATGTATAAAATAGATAACTAATAAGAACCTGCTGTATAATAAATAAATTAATTTAATTTTATAAAAGAAAAAAAATGGAGCAGAAAAAACCCACTGAATTCACCTCCAGCAGCATCATTACTCATGCCTGAAACAAGCTTATCTAAGACATATTTATCCCCCCATAACGCACATCACAGTGTTCTTCTGCCATGGAACATGAAACAGCACTTAAAAACTATTATTGTGGGGCTTTCCTGGTTGCACAGTAGTTAAGAATCTGCCTGCCAATGCAGGGGACACGGGTTCAAGCCCTGGTCCCAGAAAATCCCACATGCCACAGAGAAACTAAGCCCACGCTCCACAACTACTGAGCTCTAGAGCCTGCAGGCCACAACTACTGAGCCCGTATGCCACAACTACTGAAGCCCACATACGTAGAGAAAGCCCTCATGCAGCAACAAAGACCCTACACAGTCAAAAATAAAATAAATTAAATAAATTAAAAAAAAAACCATTACTGTGGACCATTTTAAACAGTGGAATCACCAACAAAAAGCACAATTTTTTTAAATGTTACTAAATAGACCACAACTACAACACTTGTTTACTTTGTAAGATCAGAAAGAAGGCAAAGCATCACTTTGTTCAACCCCAGCTGAGATGTTCACGTTGGGCAACTCAAATTTTTCACTATTCTCGCATGTCCATCAATCATCGTGAAAGTGCCTCGAGTACTGATTTTGGGATTACAAATAAATTTTAAAGGTAGGTGAATTTTCAAATACAGAATCTGTTAATAATGAGGATCAACTATATAATGATTTTGTAATGAACCATGCTTCTCTTTGTTTTCATATTCTGTGATAATTTCTTTAATCACCCTTCTAATTTTTTCCTCTTATTTGTGTCAACTCTCTCCCCCTAGCCACCACCATGCTTATTGTCTATGCTTCATATCACCATTTTTAATATCTAGGTCCAATGATGCATTTCCTATTGCCCACCATAAAATTCTACATAGATAATCTATTAACATTTTGATTTTGCCTTACTATTTTCTTTTTAAGGACTGCAATTTCTTCTTAATTCACTATTTTAGTTAATGACACTCTGATGGTTAATTTTATATGTTAACTCGACTGAGCCATTGTGTTCAGACATTTGGTCTGAGCCTGTCTGGGGGCGTTTCTGGATGAGACTAACATTTGAATCAATATACTGAGTAAAGCAGATTGCCCTCCGTGATGTGGGTGGGCCTCATCCAATTAATTTATAAAGCCTGAATAGCATAAAAAGACTAAAAGGGAACTTGGCCTACTTGGCTTTTGAGCTGGGATATCAGTCTTCTCCAGCCCTTGGACTGGAATTTATACCATCAGCACATCTAAGGTCTTCAGATTTGGTCTCCTGGGTCTCCAGCTTGTTAACTGTAAATCTTGGAACTGCTCAGCCTCCATAATCATGTAAGCCAATTCCTTAAAATAAATGTGTCTATCTACCTGTCTGTCTATCCATCTATCTGTCTATCTACCTATCTATCTCTATATTTATGTCTCCTATTGGTTTTGTTTCTATGGAGAAATCTGACTAATACAGGCATGATTCTCTTTAGAGTCACCCAATTTGGGATTAAGCTTTGATTAGTCTCTTGCTCTTCTCTCTCACAACTAAATTTGTCAACCCCTCTCATTTGTCTCTTTCATTAAATATTCTAGTGTTCTAACTAGACTCTCTGCTTTAGATATCCTAAACATGATAGTGGAGTGTAAATACAAATTTATTTAAAATAGAAGCCTACAGAACAATGATTTATAAGAGTATGTACCCTAACAGTACCATACGTAAGAAAGTTGTACATTATGTGGTACTTACAATAATTTTATAAAAGTTCAAATAGGAGACCAAAGAGAGTAAGAAAAACAAGTCTCTATTGTAAATGTGAAGGTTAAGTTAGATATTGAAGGATGCATAATATTTAGATACCAGGGAAGGATGAGAAGAGGGCACCACTGGTAATAAGAATATGAGCACAGTCCCAGAGTAGAAATGTCAGGAGTATATTCAGACACTGAGAACTCTGCCAGAGCGAAGCAAAGAGTTGGTTTTGAATAATGATTAATTTTACTTTGTGAAGAGTAGAAATGGCCAGTTAATAAAGGTACATGGAATTCAAACAGGAGTATTGATACTATGAAATCAGAAGTAACTGTGTTAGAACTGGTTACCTAAGAAAAGTGCTGTTTAGTAGTGGTCTGGCAAGAGTATTCAAGATTGCTTGCAGTAAAGAAAAACTTGAAGAAGAGCTTGAAGTGAGCTAGTTAGAAGCCCACAGTACTGAGTGCCAAGTGACGAAATCTGGATTAGTAGCATAAAGCTGGTAAAGGAGGAGGGAAACATATAAATGTGCTATAATTTTATCTTAATTGCTTCCAGATGGCATCCATTACAACAAAGTTTTTAAAAAATCAGAAACTACCCAAGAGCAATAGTTCTCAACAGGGACTGTACATGCCTTCAAAGTCAGAGTCTGAAAATATCTGCAGAGATTTGGGGATGGCACAATGACTGTAGAGTGTCACTGGTATCAAGCACACTGAAGTAAGCATCCTAACTTCCCTTCATTGCAAGGGGAGTCACATATAACGGACAAATGCTACACCCCAAATGTGAATAGTGTGCTAGCTGAAATGCACTGAGAGCAAGTGGTCTTAATTAGAAATGTGTGGGTGGGCTTTTAGCAATCAAGGAACCCCTGGAAATTAGAAAATACTGCTATCCTTTCATCTTTCTCTCAGGAACCAGCAGAATTCTTATGAAAAATTTAGCAGCTACTACTTCAAAGCACAAAGGTCTTTGCGTGATAGTATGAATAACTCAGTGGTACTAAGGAATGCTATTATAGTAGTAAATGATAACAAAGATTATTACCTACAGGGAAATAGTGGATATCTGTGGTAGTTTTGTTGGCCATATAGTATTTACAAGTCAGGTAATGTCATATTCTATATCCAAACTCTAGCCTGCTCCTAATCACCAGGTAGGCTTGTTAATGCACAGATTGCTAGAGTTTCTGATTCCATAGTAGGCCCAGGATGGGTTGAGAATTTGCATTACTAACAAGTTCCTAGGTAGTGCTGAGTATCATTTATAATGGGGGAAGTGCAGGGAGGGAGCAAAAACAGCCTCTAGAAATGTTTTCCTTGCCTTTTGTTACATGATTAGATGGACGAGGTGTGACAGTGAGAAGATTTTGGTAAAATATTACAGTATCTATTCTGTTTGAAGATTTCTTTCTCCTGGACATAAAATATGACATTACTTGATTTATGAATATTACGTGATCAATAAAACCAACCCAAATTCTCATGGCGAAATATTCTCCATTTCCCTTTAGGTAATCTCCTCTGTAGTCAGCTGTTAATATAATAGTCAGAAATTCCTAGTATATGCTGAAGGAAAGCAATCTTGAAATCTTAGTGGCTCATGTTTATTTCTCACTACTGTGGACACAAGCAAAGAGCACCCAAGTGAGAGCTTCCTACAGCAAATGAATCAGCCACTATCATTTGTGTTTGCTCACAGACAGAGGAGTGAGAATGTCTTCCTGTGGAAAAAAAAGGAAAGGCTTCAGGTATGCCCTGATTGGAGACTGTTGGCAGGGGCAAGCTGAAGGCAGGCTGGATAGAAGTGGTTGGCTACATATTTAGCTTCTTCTAGTCAGTCCTAACTTGGAAGTGGAAACAAAAATGGGAATCTGTCAATTATTAATCAAGTCCCAGATATTTTGGGCTGATTGCTACAGGTGGTCTGGCTTGCTGGGCTGATTGCTGCAGGTTGTGAGTCAGTCTAGCTGTGGTTCATTTGTGTATTCAGTCTGTCACTCCCACTACTTGTCAGCAGCTACAGGTCCAAGTCTGTTGCTGGGGATTTGCTCCAAGCTGTGGGTAGTTCAGGTCTCCTCATTCTTGTTCTCACCCCCAGTGGAATGGCTTATCCTTGTCATGACAGAGGGCACAGGGGCAGGAGCACCGCTGAAAACTCACAAGGTCTCTCAATTCTTCTGATCAGGATACATAGGTCATGGGTCATTCCTGCTCATCAATGTATTGATCAGAGCAAGTCACGTGACCAAGACCAAAGAAAATGGAAGGGACAAAATAATTTTGAATACTATCATCATCTGTCAGAGCCACAGAAGGCTCATCTTTACAAAAGGAAGGGGGAAATAGAGGCAGCTAATGGATTATTAGTACATGGATATAGAGATAACAGTGTTGGTAAAAACTGATTTTGAGGCATCTATTATTTTAACTGCAATCCTAGACCATAGGTCATTCATGGGAGTTAGTATTTGATTATTATTACTGGTTACATACATATTTTTACATTATGCATAACTTTAGAAATTTGATGGCTAATAGAAAATGTGAAACTATTCAATTGTGCTACAAATTTTATGAATTCAATTCATTTTGCTTTTTACCATATCACAACAATTTGTATTGCTCTGGTACTGCTTTCTCTGTTAAAAATGATGATGATGTGCTAAAATATAGTATTAAACATATATTTGTAATATTTGTATGTATCACTAGCAGAATAATTCTTATTCAGATAAATAAGGCTTATATTTATCTAATGATTGTAAGCTTGGCTTACGGCCTTTCTGCAAGTACAGATTTGAGTTATATATATTTTTCTTATTATTTATGGTATAAATTTAGTACCTGAGGAAATCTTTCCAGTGCAATTTTTGACATCTTAAAATTTGTATCTTCTCTATTCTCTAAGGTTCTTAAAGACAGCTTGATATCATCCAATTTTTTATATCTCACAATGTAGCACAAGCCTCACACACATTAGGAGCTCAATAAATGTTTGTTGAATAAGTAAATAAATAAATGAATATTATCTAAACTCTTAGGATAATGGAGGAAGAAAATGGGCCTGAAAATAATTAAGAGATATGCCCTTGTTGCCTACCTCACAATGAGAGCGGCAAGGCTTGACCTTTTCAGGATTTTCTCCTACCACAGTGAACTAGCTCTAGAATGAATGCTACTATAAAAAAAAAAATGAGTAAAGAGATGAATATATGTAAACACAAGAGAGTCTACAAGAATACATAAGTAGTAAAAGATCTAGTGTCACCCGTAGTTTATCTTACTTGTAATAGTCTTAAAAATGTCCTCTTCTGTATTGAAAATTTTCCTCTTTTATTTGGAAACTGTGAGGCATATTCAACCAGTTGGACAGTGAGCTGGTGATTCAGTGTTTCTTAGTTTCAAACCCACACTGCTATACTTTACTTTGTGATACTAGGGCTGAGACTCTGCAAACGTACATTTCTTCTTCACTAAGTGGGGGTCCTTGTTAGGTTATGCAAATTGGAAAACTAAAGGAAACCGGACAGCTGGTGGGGGATGCAGTGACTTGCTTCTCCATGTTTTGCTTCCTATTCCTATCAGCATCACTCCAGCAAAGGTTCTTCACGTTAATAGCAGCTGTTGGTGTGAGTAATAGCAGTTGACTTTAGTTTTCCATTTGCTTCTTGATTAGTCAGCATTCTCCAGAAAAAAAGGACCAACAGGATATATGTAGATATATATACGAGGAGATTTATTATTGGAATTGGTTCACAGAGTTATGGAGCCCAAGAAGCCTCATAATCTACTGCCTGCCAGCTGGAGAACCAGAAAAGCAAGTGATAAAATTTAGTCAAAGTCCGAAGGCCTGAGAACCTGGAGGCCAATTGTGTAAGCCCAAGTTTAAGGCTAGAGGCTTAAGAACTGGGAGACTGTGAGTATAAGTCTGAGTCCAAAGGCTCGAGAACCAAAAGCTCTGATGTCCAAAGGTAGAAGATGGAAAGGGATTTTTGCCTTTTGTTCTATAAAGGCCCTCAATGATTGGATGATGCTCACCCACATTGTAAGGGTATACATATCTTTACTCTCTGTTTACAGATTCAAACACTAATCTCTTCCAAAAACACCCTCACAGACCCACACAGAATTAATGTTTTACCAGCTATCTCAGCATCCCTTAGCCCAGTCAAGTTGACACATAAAATAACCATCACACTCCCCAAACTCCTAAAGCCAGCCTCATCAAACAACCTCAGGGATGCCACCACCAGCTAGTTTTCTTGACCGTCTGAGCTGTAGCTGCACAGGGCTGTACCTCCGCATTTCTGCATTTGAATTATCCCAACCTCTTCCTATTGGTCTGCAAGATTTCACAATGGTAGCTACTTTCTGTGATTAGTACTGCTGTGTTATAAAACACTGGATAGGGCTTCCCTGGTGGCGCAGTGGTTGAGAGTCTGCCTGCCGATGCAGGGGACACGGGTTCATGCCCCGGTCCGGGAAGATCCCACGTGCCGCAGAGCGGCTGGGCCTGTGAGCCATGGCCGCTGAGCCTGCGCGTCCGGAGCCTGCGCTCCGCAACGGGAAAGGCCACAACAGTGAGAGGTCCGCGTACAGAAAAAAAAACAAAAAAAACAAAAAAAAACACTGGATAGCTATTTATACAATTCTTTAATAAATGTTTCCTGTTAAAATAATGGATGGTTAGGTTTCCTTACTGGACTCTGGCTGATAACAAAAAAGAGATTTAAATTAAGAAATGTCATCACTGAAAATGAAAAACAGATGAAGCCTTCGATTTTATTAATTTGATTATTTTCTTAGTTAAGACAAACTTCAAGTATAAAAATAGGAGTTTATCAGAGTTTGCGATGAGAGTGAAAAATAAGTAATCTTAGAATGAGAGGAAATGCAAAGAAAAGTAAGTCCTGGAGTTCTGTTCTCGGCGTGTTTAAGGTAGTGTAAAGGCACTGCTTATCCACAAAAAGGAACAAAAATAAATTATTTATACTTTTCTAATTTTTTTTATGGGGCAAAGCCTACAGAAGCATAATGTATATGATGAAACAATAAATTATATTAAATAGAATATTAGTCAGATATAGATGAGAACTGTCTTTAAAGTAATATGGAGATTTAAAAATAAGTAAAGGAGCCAAGAAAAATAACAACTCATAAGAACTCCTGCCTCCTACCTTCCATACACCCACCCATACTGTTGCCACATTGTTTTAGCCATCTTGCCAAAATCTTTGGCATTTTTTATATATTTTGCACTTTGCTTCACACTCTTTTATTCCCACATTTGTTTACCAGTCCAGCTCCTGCCCCTCTGGTAAGGCTCAGCTAAGCCCAGGTCAAATGTCACCATCTAGGGAAGTCTCCCCAGCCCTCAGGGCAGTGTTGACAGCTTCCTTTGCTGGGCTCTGACAGGCCTTGTTAACCTTTTAAAACTTATATATGCTAAATACAAACGGTCCCCAACTTATGATGGATCAACTTATGATGGTTTGACTTAGGGCTTTTTGACTTTACGATAGTGTGATAGTATTCAGATAGTATTCAGTGTGATATGCATTCAGTAGAAACTGTACTTTGAATTTGGAATTTTGATCTTTTTCCTGGGCTAGCAATATGCTGTGATACCCTCTCTTGATGCTGGAAAGTGGCAACGGGCCACAGCTCCCAGTCAGCCACACCATCACAACAAATACACATACAATCATTCTGTGTTTTTTTTTTTTTTTTTTTTTTTTGGTACACAGGCCTCTCACCGTCGTGGCCTCTCCCGTTGCGGAGCACAGGCTCCGGACGCGCAGGTTCAGCGGCCATGGCTCACGGGCCCAGCCGCTCCGCAGCATGTGGGATCTTCCCAGACCGGGTCACAAACCTGTGTCCCCTGCATCGGCAGGTGGACTCTCAACCACTGCGCCACCACAGAAGCCCTGTTTTTTACTTTCAGTAGAGTATTCAATAAACTACAAGAGCTATTCAACACATTATTATAAAATAGGGTTGGTGTTAAATAATTTTTGACCAACTGCAGGTTAATGTAAGTGTTCTGAGCACCTTTAAGGTGGGCTATGCTAAACTATGATGTTCAACAGGTTAGGTGCATTAAATGCATTTTCAACTTAAGATATTTTCAACTTATGATGAGTTTATTGAGACATAATACAACTGTAAGTCAAGGAAGATCTGTATTAACATATTAAAAATATATCATATAAAACAATATGTATTATATGTAATAATATGCTGATAGTAATATGCACTGATGTCATATTGACATAGTCTTAAAATATCATATATAATAGTGATTCTAGTTACATATTTAGCGATCTATTTCCATGATGACTGAGTTCTGCTGGGTAGGAATTGTGCTTTATTAACCTATTCCTGCAACACTGTCTGATATTTAGCTGGCATTCAAAAAATATTTAATATTTACGCAAATGACTAAAGATTAAGTTGCTTTGTGGTCATTGGCTAAGTATATTGGCAAAGTATGTGTACTAAAAATTCCACACAACAAGTAGTATTTAAAGTTTTCCATGCTTGGTTAATAGTTCAGGTTTTCTTTAAGTTATTTTCTATTTACACAGAGATGTTACTCCCATTTCAAAGCTAGTACATAATCTGGATTTTATTTCAAAGCTAGGATTTGGGCCATTTCAAAGCTAGGATTTGGGCCTAGTAATTTGTTCAATAGCAAAAGGTCTAACAAATAAGTAAGAAAGGCAATGGTTCATGTGGGCATGTCTATTGGAATGTACTTCAGATTAGCTATTAATCGTGCATGTACTAAATATTTGTTATATTCTTTTGTCTTCTTTTTCAGAACTATTTCTAATTTCATGTGATTTTTTTGCCCAGTTCTTCCAATCCTCAACCACAAGAGTGTGAATTTCATTTAGATTCACCCTCTGGACAACAGGGATTTTTCTAATACAATCAAAAGTAAATAACAGTGCCAATGAGAATATTTATTTTATGATCCCTATAAATGCTAGAGAAAGTAGATCTTTATGCTCTCTGAGATCAGGAAGTTTTAGGACTAGGTATTCCTGAACATGCATATTGTCATATTTCTTGGCATGTGAAGAGAATCTCCAAGAAAATAAAACACAACAGATAAAAGATCCACTGTAAGAGATGGAGAAAGAGAGAGGGGATGTACATATCAAGAAGAAAGATTTCTAAAAATATCTTTTGATCACTTTGATCTAGTTATGCCTGAATCTACCTACTCAAATCCAAGACTTTATAGCTAAGTTATTTTGTAAACTTCCAAAACAAGCTGTTTCCAGTTTGTTCTGGCTGCCACTAAAAGAGTCTTGATTATACTTCTTATTTCTTTGCATTAGCATGTTTTTTTTAAGAGGTGATAACATAGTTGGTATGACTTCACATTATAGAATATGGTTATTAACATTAAAGATATTTTAAAATGTATAACTCTGGCTTCACTAAAGATATACTAAACAGTGTTCATTAACATAACCACCAAATTCTCATAGAAGATATAGTCAAAAGAACCTTGATATCTTCTAGTCTACTTTTGAACAAGTGCAATAATTTGATACATTATACCTTGGGGAGATGGATCACCAGTTTAAGTTTTCATGTATCCAGTGAGTGGGAGTGCCCAACTTTATAGTGTAGACAACACCAACGAAGAGGAGAGCATGGAAAATTCTTGCATATGTTGATCCACAATCTGCATTCTTGTAATTTTTAACTTCAGGACAATACTGAGTAAACATCCTTATTTTTTTTTTAACATTTGGCAACTCTTCACATATTTGAATACATATATTTCCTTTTATCATGCCTTCTTATTTCTGAGTTAAACTTATTTCATTTATTCAATTATTCCTATTAAGTAAAATCCAGATTATGTACTATATTCCTTCTTTCCCATGGATGCTTTCTGTTTTTATTATGTAATTTTTCCTCTTAAAGTGTACTACCTTGAATTGAAATCAATTTGCAAAATGCTTTTCTGTCTAGCTTAGCATATAATGAAATTATTCCTAGTCACGACTAGAACACAACCTAGACACAACCTAGTAATTTGTGCAGTCTAAGCCTGTGCTCTATTTTAGAGAGTTTTGGGATAATATTGAGCTGTGGTCTGTTAGAACCTACAGATCATTTACACACAAATTGCTGCAAACATTGAGCTTTACTAACTAACATGATGTGGAGAAGTGAGCAATGCATCTGCTATTTGCTTCTCTGCATATTTCATTATTAAGCAGTACAGACCAAATAATCATAAACTCAATATTTAGCAGTATTATTTAAAAAATATTTAGCAGAGTATTTTACAATGACAATTTAATCTAAGGTGACTAAAATAATTACTTATCATAAATATATAGTAATCATACAAAGGACTAGTGGATTCCCTTTTCATTTTTAGCTGAACTGTATAGTTCTGTTTAATTCATTAAATAAATCAATAGGTTAATACCACTGTACACTCCACATTTCATATTATATCACATTCTGACAGCCAAATTTTCATTAACATCTATTTTATGTTTTCTGATTTTAAAGTTTAAATATGCTTATTTTAAAAAATTTGGAATATAACCAAAGATATGAATTATTTAAAACACTTTTCAACACTAAAAGAGGACAACTAGTAAGGCATTTACAGATACCCCAAGGAAAAATACACAGTACACTCCACTCTAGAAACTGGCCTTCTCTGTAGCTCATTAAATTCATTCCACTTTACTTGAAGGCAGCATTAAAATGTACTTCATCTTCAGTAGTACTCTTTCTAGTTCTAACTGGTTCAAACTGAAAACCTAGCTGCCCAGAGCTTATCTCATAACAAATTCCCTTTCTGTCTTGGATTTGTATATCTTTGTAAAGGAGCCAAGTTATATATCCACTACTATTTTGCAAAGCCCTATTATTATTCTGATTTTGCCTGTTCCGTATTTTCAAGACAACCAATAACTTGGCAAGCACATTCACATTCTTGTATGGCCTCAAGGACATCTCTGAAACTAAACAGTCAAGTAACCACTACAAAACAAAAACTTCCTTTCTTCCTAAAAGGTGGCTCCCTTTATTATATAAGGCTTAACAATCAAACGTCTATTGCATTAACCAGGGACAGTCTCTGGGAAATACAGAATTGGAATTGTTTTTTACTTCTTTCTCTCATGCATTAAAACTCAGATACCAAAGAAGTCTTTAGCTTCCATACTTTATCCTGCACATTAATACGTCTTCGATGATGAGTTTGATGACTATCTGTTACAGCACTGATTCTTAAAGTGACGTTAAAATCCTTTGAGAATTTATTTTTCCCCCAAATCATGCCCTTATCACTGTCCTTGCAAATGTCATCCCTTTCAAAGGTTTTCTTCTTCATGGGAAGGTCACCTATGGTAAATTTCTGAATTTGAATGATTTTCATTAGTTTTTGTTTTTTTCCTTAAGGGACTATATGACACATCTTAGGTATTTAGACACTCTAGCCTAGAATAACTAGGTAAGAAACGAGCCACAAGGATAAAGTGTCCTTTGAAAAGGAGCAGAAGGAAACATCTTTTTCCTCCAAGAATAAAATTTTGAGTTTTTAGGTGAAAAACAGTGTTATTAATTTAATAATTATGGATAATTGGGAAAATGTTTTGTAATATAAAGATGGTCAGGAAAAATGTAAAAGCTTGGAAATGGGCAAAAGAGAATACTGAGGTTTCTCTCAAGGGAACGCTGTGTGATGTCTAGTGGCCTCTCTGGGGTTATCTGATGCTGTAGAATGTGCACCTATGAATGTCTTTGACTAAACTATTTTATAATTCTGCAGATACAGAAGTTAACTTAGTTAACTTAGTTTTTTGTTTTGCTTTTAATTTATTTATTTATTTATTTATTTTCGGCTGTGTTGGGTGTTCGTTACTGCGCGCGGACTTTCTTTAGTTGCGTTAAGAGGGGCTACTCTTCGTTGCAGTGCACGGGCTTCTCATTGTGGCGGCTTCTCTTGTTGCGGAGCACGGGCTCTAGGCACTCGTGTTTCAGTAGTTGTGTCACATGGGCTCTGAAGCGCAGGCTCAGTGGTTGTGGTGCATGGGCTTAGTTGCTCCGTGGCATGTGGGATCTTCCAGGACCAGGGCTTGAACCTGTGTCCCATGCACTGGCAGGCAGATTCTTAACCATTGCACCACCAGGGAAGGCCTTAACTTAGTTTTAACTTTAGTTAAAAACTAAAAGTAATACAAATGTTTCCTGTTCATAGCAATGAAATAGTTCTCATTCATCCTGATGCAAAAGAAGTTTGGTAGAGGATGTAAATCTCTGAGATTCAAATCTTTATTTTACTGATTTTAAACTTTTACTAGTTCCCTCATTAATTAGTGTGTTAGAAAAATATTTGATATGTTTATTTCACACTTATACGAGTGTAATGGTTTAGATGTTGAAAGTCTTATTTAACAAAATTATTACAAAAATTATGTGTGTGGAGAATAAAATAAAAAAATAAGAAAGGTTCTGTTCAGCCCCTAGTTAGAAAAAGTTTGCCAGATCTCATTACTACAGGCAGCCTAAGTCATATTTATAAACACATGTTTAAGAAGTTGTGGTCTTAATAAACCAAGTTGTATTATATTTTAACATAAACGATTGTCTATGTTGGAAGTGAAATTGCACTTTTGTACATTATTTCACCTTTTAAGTATCCTTCCACCCAGTTTTCTTTTGTCCCAGGTTGTGCCCTCAGTCGTCACAATCTGGGACGGTGGAGGTGTGTCTGCTTGTGGTGAGAGGTGTGTCTGCTTGTGGTGAGAACAACTGATCCATAAAGATAAGCACTGAGTGTCAGAAGACAAGAAGAAGACTGTACAGTCTAGATTGCCAATGATCTAAAGTAAAGTTGGTTTGGCAGATTCCAATGTAAGCCTCAGGTTTTATTCTTCATGTAGTTGTATTTAAGGCTGGGTAAATGAGACATTGAATAACGATAATAACAAAAGGAGCAATCTTTTCTGTAATTTGAAAGGGGAAAATAGAAAAGAGGTGCATTTTAGAATGACTGTTATCAAAAAGACAACAGATAACAGGTGTTGGTGAGGATGTGGAGAAAGGGGAACCCCCCCTACACTGTTGGTGGGAAAGTAAATTCGTGCAGCCACTATGGAGAACAATATGGAGGTGCCTTAAAAATTAAAAATAAAACTACCATATGATTCAGCAATCTAATTTCTAGGTATATAACCAAAGGCAATGAAATCTGTATCTCAAGAAGATGTCTATACTCCCATATTCATTGTAGTATTATTCATTACTAATACTATTATCATTGTAGCATTGTTATTGACAGTAGTCAAGACATGGAAATAACATATGTGTTGTTTAATACTTAGGATAAAGAAGTAGATAGAGACAATGGAAGATATATATGTATTCATCTACGTATATGAATGGATAAAGAATATTGGATACACACACACAGTAGAGTATTACTCAGCCGTAGAGTAGAAGGAAATCTTGCCCTTTGTGACAGCATGGATAAAACTTAAGGGCATTATGCTAAGTAGAATAAGTCAGACAGAGGAAGATAAACACTGTATATCTCACTTATATGTAGAATGTAAAGAAGTCAACTCAAGAAGCAGAGAGTAGAATAGTGGTTGCAGGGGCTAAGAGGTGGGGGAAAAAGGAAGTTGTTTGTCAAAGAGTACAAACTTCCAGTTGTAAGATGAATACTTTCCAGGGAGCTAAGGTACAGCATGATGATTATTGTTAACAATATTATATTTTATATTTGAAAGTTTCTAACAGAGTAGATTTTAAATATTCTTACCACACATACAAAAAAAAAGAGAGTAAATATATGATGTGATGAATGTGTTAATTAACTTATTGTGGTAATCATTTCACAATATAGATGTGTATCAAATCATCACCATGTTGTACACCTTAAGCTTACACAATGTCATATGTCAGTTGTATCTCAGTAAACCTGGGGGTGGGGTAGAATAGGGAATGCAATCCTGTCATGTGGCCGGCATCAGCTTCTGGGCAAAATAAATATGGGCAGCTGGAGCTTAATGGGATAGCTTTTCAGGCTCATCTGAGAAGAGGAACATCACTGAAAAACACTGGAGCCCCCCCAGACATAGCAGGGTGGGGAGATCTCAAAGGGAAGCCTAAGGTTTTCTTGAGCCATGCAAATACGGACTTTAGTCTTGTGACCTCTTTTGTTACCATAAATTTCTGAGACTCGAAAGACAATCTTTGAGATTATGACAAAGGCCTGGAGATCCCATATATTAAATGTACAGGGCTTCCCTGGTGGCGCAGTGGTTGGGAGTCCGCCTGCCGATGCAGGGGACACGGGTTCGTGCCCTGGTCTGGGAGGATCCCGCGTGCCGCGGAGCGGCTGGGCCCGTGAGCCACGGCCGCTGGGCCTGCGCGTCCGGAGCCTGTGCTCCGCAACGAGAGAGGCCACAACGGTTGAGAGGTCCGGGTACGGGAAAAAAAAAAAAAAAAAAAAAAAAATGTACAGTGACTTGCAGTGGGAGGAGTTTCATAGACCCTTGATTTAAATCAAATAGCTTTGATTAAAGACTGTCTCCAGTTATTAATAATTTTTCCCTAAAGTTGTTTTTCTTACCCACTATCAAAGTTTTCATTACTAGTAGCAGATTAAGTTAAAATTAATATACAAATTATTTTTTTGAGTTTTTTTCCCTTTCTCTCTCATATTTTGAGCTGCATGAACTTTTATAATTTTAAAAATACTTGTGGATGGAGCCTTGCAGTATCTACCTGAGGGACAAGAGAAACAGAAATCATGGTCAGAGAATAATTTGAGAAATCCAAATTTATAGGCAAATTTATGAAACAGTTATGTAATATTTTGCAACATGAAACTATTTTAGAAAAAAAGGTATGAAATCTAAAATAACAGAAGAGATTGGGGGGAGGAAAGAAATAGGTGAGGGAGATTAAGAGGTATAAACTTCCAGTTGCAAAATAAATGAGTCATAGTTATGAAATGTACAATGTGGGGAATATGGTCAGTAACTATGTACTATCTTTCTATGATGACATATGGTAGCTAGACTTATTGTGGTGATCAGTTTGAAATGTACAGAAATACCAAGTCACTATGTTGTGCAACAGGAAATAACGTAGCGTTGCAGGTCAATTATACTTTAAAAACAAACAAACGGGGTTTGGGAATTGGATGAAAGCAGTCTAAAGGTAAAAACTTCCAGTTATAAGATAAATAAGAACTAAGGATATAACGTACAATGTGATAAATATAATAACACTGCTATATGTTATATATGAAAGTTGTTAAGATAGTAAATCCAAATAGTTCTCACCACACAAAATAATTTTTTATCTTTTTTTTTTTTTTTTTTTTGCGGTACGCGGGCCTCTCACTGCTGTGGTCTTTCCCGTTGCGGAGCACAGGCTCCAGACGTGCAGGCTCAGCGGCCATGGCTCACGGGCCCAGCCGCTCCGCGGCATGTGGAATCTTCCCGGACCAGGGCACAAACCCGCGTCCCCTGCGTCGGCAGGCAGACTCTCAACCACTGCGCCACCAGGAAAGCCCCTATATTTTCTGTATTTTAAACATACAGAGTTTTATCTAACTTAGAGTTTTATCTTTTAATATGCAAAAAAGTAGCACCCTTGGTCAAATTACATAACATATAAGTACATTTTATACACAGAAAATATCTAAACATATGTTTTAGTTTAAAATTTTATGGTGAAGTGAAAAATTGCCAAAAAGGCATCCCTTAAAGTTTCTTAAACATTTCCACTTTCCACAAAGCCTGTATTACACCTAGTTTAAAAAAATAATTTAAAAAAACCCTCAAGCTAGAATTTATGGCCATTTTGTGTCACACTGAAAAGTCAAGTGAACTACAGATTTGAACCATGGAGATTTCTCCCCTACTATGAAATGGTCAGTATTATGAAGTCTGCTATTATATTTTTTATGATGCTATTTGACCCCTACATGGGTACTTTCATTATCTGACAAAAATATTCAATTTGCAAAACTAGCCCCAGCCATTTGAAAGTGCTCAGCACTCAGGGAAGCATTTAGTATTTTGTGTTGGTTTTACAGAGGGCCTTGTAGTGACCAGACTGGTACCTTCCATTTTTCCCTTTTAACAGTTGCGTTGCTGATCTCACAAATCATATTTCACTTGGAAATGAGAGGTGCACCGTTGCCAGCATTTTGTTAGAAATAATGACACACTTTATTACCTGCAAGTGCTGACCAAGTGCTTCTGCCTTTTCTTCCCAAGGTGACTGTAACACAGATTGATGAAAGATTCTGCAGGACGACAAAGGTTAAAGATGCAGACCTGGAACTAGAAGCCAGTGCTGACACTGATGGAGTGGAGTGCAATGAGAATGCCCACATTATTGTCCTATCCTCTGATAACCAATGTAATATGAAAACTGACTACAGAAGAAAGGAACAAATTAAATCCATTAATCAAGCATATCTCTGCTAAACAGTTGTTCTAAAGAGATGAACAAATGAAAAATTTACTGTTTGTTTTCATGCTTGCAAGGATTGGGGAAGAAAATTAATTATAAGGTACTGGCCACGCTATTAGTTGTTTTTCTTGAGGAAACTATTTATTGCTTTGTCAAAGGACAAATGAACCTCATTAGGGAGATTAGTTTCAGTTGGTAGTTAGCATTAGGACAAATTAATAATACACACTTCAAAAGATACCCTAAGTAAAATTATGAAAATGGAAAATCCATTCTTTTACTTCTTCATTTATGAACTGCTTGAAAACGACCACTCTATTACTATCACAGAACCAGACAGAAGTCAGGCACATAGCCCCACTTTTAAACCAAGTGCCTGAAGGACAACTATTTCAATGTGGGCTTTGCAAGTGTTGTGATGATGAACTTATGTATTCACGGGTTTTAACTCAGCCATGGCATTTTACTCTTATGTTGAAACATGTCAAGCAGAGCTCCATGCCAAAAGCAATTTTTGAAAATCTCCTTTGAAATCCTTTTCTTTTCAAAATGTTTTAAGTGCCCTGGACAAATAGGAAGCTGCTGTCTGGTATTCTGAATTTCCCCTTCAATCTACACAGTGTGGGACAGGAAAAAGAAAACACTGCTCTGCTGTCAATCCTGTCTGACCAGTGGACTGAGGCTCCTGTGTCGGCCACAGTGAGTGCCATTCAGTTTCAGTGTTCATTTAAACCTTGGCCTTTCTTGTCCAGGTTGCTAACAAGGGGGCCAATTAGTGCACCATGTGAGGGGGGAGTGCTAAGCTGCAGACACCTGTCTTCCAAAACCTGGAGCGAAACCAGACTCATTCCACCGAGTGTATAAATCAGCTGTGTAATATAAATGACTTTTTTGGCTTCAACTGACCTGGGCTGGATTCAGACGGCTGACCCAGAAAGGAGAGCTGCACATACCCTATTACTGATCCTGTGAGGCATTGAAGACATCCCCATCCAATTCTGACTTGCTTTTATTTACAGAAGTCTTACTTTTGTATATGGGAATGCAAGCCAAATTGACATTTACTTACTGTTTTTGTTTGGTTTGTTGGTTTAACTTCTCTAATTTAACAGAAGCTTTAGGGGCATGGCTGCTGAATGAAACAAGTCAGAATGGCATCCAAGTTCACTGCTTCAACCTCTAAGCTCTGTTATTGAGGGATGATAGAGGTCGAGCTTTAAAATATTTTTCTTTATATAAAACTAAAGGTTTTTCTTTGGACAGATTATCTCATGACATCAAAAAATAGTTTCAGCATTTGTTTTTAAGATTATGCGAATTTATAACAGTAATTCCCACTGCCTACCCTGTTGGCTTGTGATGAGTTAGGAACTTTCAGAATTAACTAATGGTTTTCTTTTTCCATAAGTATGCCACATTGAGGGGAGGATCCAGGTTGGATAGACCTTGAAGTTTACACAATACGGGGGACGCTTTAAAGAAAAATAATACCAATTTGCAAATACAAAACCAAATGTTTTAGTTGGGGTTTCCCAAAACCAACCTCTAGGAAGAGAACGTGGGTGCAATTAACTTACATGGGGAATGATCCCATAAGCTGTGTGAGGAAGTGAAGCTGATATGGAGAAAACCAATAAAGGGGCATAAATAATAGAGTCACCACTTCGAGCAATTGGTGTGAGTCCTCTGAGAGACATTTTAGATCACATCTCAGAATGTCCGATGTCCCCCTGAGGGGAAGGGGAACTGGGGTCTATACCACTTCTATTCCTCATTGATTGAGGGTTGTTCCTGAGGTAGTAATTCCTGGGCATTTCTGGCCTTCTCTGTGCTTGTGTGTGTCGACGGGCTATGCACACCCCTGCAGCCAGAGAAAGTCCCAAGGAGGGGAGGGGCAACCATAGACGAGCACAGGAACTGTCCAGCAGAAAGCCCTAGTTGAGTTTCTGAGTAAACTTGGGGCAGGGAATCCTGGAAGAGTACTGACAACTCCTTCAATATTGGGTATGAACTTGGATGTTTAATTAAAAGAAAAAATAAACATCAGAAAATCACAAATTAAAAAGGTGTCAACTGTGGTCATTCCAGAGCTACCCAACATGTGAGTAAATATGACAGAGGGGAATTCGGAGTGAAGTATGATAAGAGTAATAAATGACTGCTGCTAAGCTATCTTATTGTTGCCATAGAATAATAATTTATAATAATAATAATACCACATGAACACATTGCTAGGATCTTTCCAGTATCTCAAAAGGTATCAGCATGGAGTGAGGGCCCCTGAAACTTAAACTTTAATAATTTTTTGGTAAATTACCTATGGCTGCTATTATTGAATTTTTCTTATATTTTTTTGTGTGTAGTTCAGAAATTAAGTTGAGCATCACTTGTCAATGCATTTCTGAATAACAACAAAAACAACCAAAAATGGTGAAATAACTCAAAGTATATATTTCAATACATGCAAATATTTGTCATAATTCATAAACTATGATACATGTGTAAAAAGTGTTTAACATAAGATATTCACTAATAAAAAAAGTCTTATTTTATTCTTGAAAACCATAAGTATATGGCAAAAATTCCATTAAATTCAACTATCATTTAATGAACAGCTACCAGATGTTGTAAAACTTTGCTAAGCTCCTAAAGGTAAGCAAGTATAAACAAGATAAACTTTTTGCCCTCAAGAAGTGACAACCAAGCAAAGGAAGGAATGTATTTTTATGAATAATTGCAACATAACTACAAATATAATTAGGAAGTGTAACAAAGTAGTGTCAAATAGTGCTATTCCTCCCAAGTAGTATTCTGTGAATAAGTAATCCTAGGTATCCACAAAAAAATAATTTCCTTAGTTAAATAATTTTGGGAAATGCTGAATGGCACATTCCCCTCTTAGAGACATCCACACTATCATATAAAAGCCTCTAGAAGTCTTGTCAGAAGAAACATCTATTAAAGTTTTTTTTTAACCCAACATTTTATAAACCAATTTGTACAGAGAAAAATTCTTTCACAATGAGATCAAAATTTGGTGAGCCATCAAATAATAAAAGATGCATTAGAGAATTAATTTCCACTGAAAAAGGAGAACAAGCATAATAAGGAAAGTGCAATTTGAAGTGGGAACTATAAGATGGGGGAATTTTCAGGTAGAGTAATGTCAATGGAAACCACTGCAGGTATAGGAAATACCAAGATTAGAAAATGCAAGTCATATCAGAATACAGCCTGATGGAAGTAGAAATGCATATGGGAAGCTGTTCCAGCAAAGATAAAATTTCAGCAGGGTAGGGCAAGTGCTTCTGAAATTTTAGGTTGAGTTCAGTGCATTTCAGGCTAAGATATCTGGACTTTATTCTGTAGGACATGTAGAGACACTGACGCTTTTTGAGTAGAACAATGCGATCAGAGTAGTAGCTTAAAATGAGAAAGTGGGAAGATTAAAGCAGGAAGCAAGTTACATAGTCCAAGAGAGAATTAACAGCATTTATTTTAGAAATATGTCTTGAGAAATATGAGCAAGTACACAGCTCCAGAGTCTCTACACAGCTCCAGAGTCTCTACTGGCCCCTTGACTTAGAGATAAAGTCCACAGTTCTCAGCCTGTTATTTAAGGCACTTCACATATTGGCCCACTCTATTTATTTAGTAACTACCCTTCCCAGTCTTATCTCACACTGCCCTTTTCTTCCAATCTATACTCTGTTCAAGTAGCTGGGTCTATAAATCAGAAAGAAAATTAGGAACAGACATGTAGATGTGGAAGTAATCCACGAGAGATGTAAATCAGTTATGTTAAATAAAATAACTCTTTCAAAAAAATTACCCACAAAACACATGTGAACATACTTTGATTCTTATTTAGTCATAATACAAGATATTATCCAATTATTGTTATTATAATAGACAAGTTCAGGTCCTGGCTATCTCAGTGACTAGCGTTGTGAATTTGGTGGTCATCTAACTATTAGCTGTGTGTCTCTGGAAAGAATTACCTCTTCAATCACAGCTTCCTCAGTTCTTAAATAGAGGTTATGATAGAACTTACCTCCAGGATTTCCATGAGGATTAACATGCTCAGTGCAAACTTTGGCATATTCTAAGCATTCAATGATATTATTATGATATTAATAAATATTACCTAAGCACTACAACTTTCATCTGGAAAAAAGATGTTATTGATACACCAAATTCCTTACAGAGGCATTATGAATCTCAGATGAGCTACTCTGTGAAAGTGCTGTTCACACTGTTAAGGTGCTAATTAAGTAGAAAATATTAAGTGTGATTAGAGCAGTTTTTACTTCCATCTATAGTAATTCAATGAATCAAACTGCTTTCCTCTTCTACCCTGATTAGTCAGGATTGTTTGGCATGGAAATCAGATTTCCAACTCTAGTTTTTGCTAAAGGATCCTTCTTTATTGAAAGGATATTTAAGTAACTCTGAGATGAAAAAAAATCTGCAGAAACCATGGCTCCTCTGATGGATATTAAGTATGAACCAGATATTTAATCCAACAAAAACTCTCACCACCTTTGTCATCTCATCTCTTCTTCTTGCTGTGGGTCACCTTTATTTATTGAGCTTTTTCTGTGGAGACATGAAAGCTGGTGGCCCTGAGACTACCTGTTCATAACTTGAGGACTCAAGAGAGAAGGAAATTTCCCTGCCATCTACACTTGGAAAACTCTAAGTGAAGGAATTTAATTGTGTCTGGTACCACATTCTTATTCTTGTACCAGTCCATTCACTCAGTAAATATTATATAAAAAACCTATTATGTTCCAGGTCATGATCTCAATCTAGGTATATAGGAGTGAACAAGACAAACTCTTTCTCTCTTTGTGCATTTTAAATTACAATGGGGGAATCAAAGAACCAGCATGGAAAAAAAATTAATAAAATCAATTTATTTAAGTAGAAGTGCAGTGAAGAACTTAATACAGAATAGTGTGACACAAAGAGGATGCTTTTAGATAGTCAGGAGAATGGGAGTACTGTGATAGGCCAAGATAGTCAGAGTTTTCTTAAAGAGAGGGTCCGGAACATAAAGTTGGAGTGAGGAGGAAGGAATTTTCTCAAAGGAAAAGCATGCAGTTACCTCCCAGTTTATCCCAAAGACATGATGCTAATTAAACAAAACAAAGATGTCCATTAAATCCTCTTCTTCTGGTTTTTGCTATTGTAGGTGATTTTAAGCTTTGGAAAGGAAGTGATAAATACCACGGGTCACATTATAGATGGCCTCTTAGCCAACATAGCTACGGATTACATTAATGGAAGATGTTGCTTAAGCATTTGGTCACTTAGTCATTTACAGAACAGTCCTAATTCTTCCAAGCCTCTTACTCAGGAAGTAACAAAATTATTAAGAAATAATCTTGAGAAATCACTGAAAATTTTGAACAAAGTGTATTTCCTATAAATTTATGAAAAGTTACTATATGATAATGTGTATTTTGAACTTTATTGCACAACTAAAAATTTAAAAATTAATCCTTGACATAGTGATTGAAAGAGTAAACAAATGACTAATCCATATTCAAATTTGAGTATTACCAGTTATTTTGTATACATTTGAGGGTGCTAATAAACTAATTTTCAATGTTAACTTTTATTTTTATGTGTTTTGTTTTTCTTCTGATGGAGTTGCAAAAGTCTGAATATGACAGGAAGAGTATAGACAGACAGTTCATCATTCCTTCCTCTGTACTGCCTCTGTTCCTGGTATACAATCTTACTAAGCACTTCTTATATATTATTTTAATTTATTTGTTTACAGTTCTGTCTCCCTTGTG
This sequence comes from Tursiops truncatus, assembly GCF_011762595.2. NCBI lineage: Eukaryota > Metazoa > Chordata > Mammalia > Artiodactyla > Delphinidae > Tursiops > Tursiops truncatus. Next base: position 110,041,422 of record NC_047037.1, on the reverse strand, counting down.
GGCCTGGATGTTTATTAGGGATATTGATATTTATAATTGATTTTTTATCTCTAATTCTGAATGTAATGTCTGACATATCATCATGGCTTAATTAATACGTATTAAGTAAATTAATGAATCCATTTAAACAATATCAACATTGAATGACATTTTCTCCTTACCAGTAGGAGACTATTGGGGTAAAATGGAATGATATGAACATAGATTAGGTACTAATCTGTTGTTCAAAATCTACTAAGCAATGTAATAAACAAAAGGCAAATGTAAGTTTTCCAATTTTAAGTAGGAGATCAAGAGAACAAAAGGAATGCCTTCAACTCCTCCTCCTGTTCCATAGGAGTCTTGGAAAAAGTCTTTCTCGCTTTGTGGCCTCAATTATAACATTTTTGCCTTAGAAAACCAGAATGGATGATGCAAACTGATGATTACTGGTTTCACTTCTGATTACAATGTTGGAAGAATCGTATAATTGTTTCCCTTCATCAGGGGTGCAATGTGGCAAACACAGGGATGGCCATGCAAACCCAGCTCAGCCTTTCCAGCAATTTAATTGGATGCTATTGGGTGCTGTCTCTGTGGAGCATTTCCCATAAACAAAGGATTCTTTTCTGTGACCTCCAATGTAGTGAAAACTATTTGGCTCGATTTTATCTTTTCCAGAAGAACAGATCCAAGAGAAATTATAAAAGAAATGTAATAGCATTTTTACTCCTTTCTGCTGCAGAGGTTTGCAGTGTGACTGCTTTAAAACTTACTATTTTGCAAAAGCCAATTTTCTTCAAGAGGCTGTTGGCACTCAAATCAGCAGCACAATAAACTTGCCAGAGTCAGACTATGTTTTGAATGATGAAAAAAGTCGCTGCAATTTTATAGAGCAGAATGACTTGCTTTGTGATATTATTTATTTTACTATATAATACATGTTAGAATAGAGAGGAAATGGGTGTTACTGGTTTAAGTTCAGTGCTTACTCCACAGTTTGGTGAACCCAAAAGCAGATACTCTATTATACTTTCAGAATAGGCAGCATCATAAGGGTTGACTATTCAGATATCTGAGCCTGACAGCCTGGATTCATACCTCAGTTCTGTCACTTACAGCTGTATAAAATTATGCAGATTCTCTGTGCTTCATAATATGTGTGTATCTGTATATAAACATACATTTAATATGATATACTTTATAATATATATATATATATGTGTGTATATGTCTGCCTACATGTCAATTCCAATTATACATTCAGGAGCTAGTAAACATCTACTAAATTGGTCTGCAGAACCACTGGAACCACTGGACTTTTGCTATTATTGGACCTTGATGAACTGAACTAGTCCATTTCCCCCCCATCCTCCATGTAACCCCTTTCTAAGAGGAGGGCCATAATGACACTTCAGGTCATTACTGTATCAGGTATTCAGGTATCGATGTCAATTTAAACCCTGTATGCAGTAATCCTCTTCAGAATATCTAAACATTTCCCTTTCTTCAGTGAAGAGTCACTTGAATTACCCCCCCATGACTGCCACAATTACTAATCATCTTGTTTACGAACTAGTTCTTTACCTTTACTTGAAGTAACTGCTTATTAAGGTTTGTTGAAAATGTGCTTCATCCTTTGTTTTCCCTCAACATCAGAATCATGACTACCTCTTCCTACTTCTCACTTTATTTCCTTTCTTGATTGAAAGCTTGGGTGCATTTCCAGTTTCTATCTCCTAACCTTTCCCCCACATGTTGCTTCCAAACACGGTCCACATTTCACAATCCTAGCCTTCTCACTGACACCATGAAGCTCCAGTCCAAATAAACATTGCTAGCAAGAGCATATCATGTAGCAACACAGCTGAAGTGACTACTTTTTCCTCTTCAAACTCTAAATCTCTCCCTTTTTTGCTGAACTTATTAGTATTCCTCTGTGGTATCAATAATGTTTTACTTCTTAACTTTCCAAGCCAATTACGAACTTATGTTTCCATTGGATTTTATAGAAAACATGGTCACCTATGTTTTTCTTTTCTCACTATCATACTCTAAATTAATTTTTTAGATTACCACGACCATCTACTTTTTTTGGTCTAGTTGCCAAAACAAAACCTGACTGAAAATTCAGAATGTTGTGAAGAATTAGAAAAATATATGACATTTAATTCTAACTGAATACTCATTCTGCTCAAGTATTTAAGCCCTAGACTACTCCACTGGGGACTGTTTCATATCCTCGTGTTTTTCTAAATCTTTGTAGATGACATAATAGTCACAGAACTTATAGATTTAGCATTCTGATGTCTTCCTTTTGAATTGAACACTTTATCATAATGAAATGTCCCTCTTTGGACCTAGTTATGAGTTAGGTTGGGGTTCTATATTAGTAAGACTCCTTTGGTAAGTCGCCTTCTGGCATTACTTTCTTGCTGGGGTTTTTAATTGAGATCTTACAAGTCTTTGTCATCCCATCACTGCAAGATTTCGGAATATTGAGTTTTGCCCCTTAGAGGTTTTTAGCTCAGCTCTTTTCACCCCACACAACTTCAAAATTTGGTAAATGCCTTGAGATAAAGAATGGGTATGTGTTTGAAGATTCTAACATGTCACTTCAGCCCCACATGAAGGCTAAAATGATTCCTGGTTATCTATTCCTCAGTATTTTTTTTTGACCAGGACTTTTCCTGGGTTCTCAGGCTCTATATAGCCCCAATATAAGTGTGCACAGGTGAAAAGGAGCTCAAAATCCCCAGTGTCAATTCATCACTTTCCTTAAGGCTGGCTTATCCAGCCTCTCCAGTTCTCACGTTCCTTCTCCCAGGTGATCAGTGGACCTTTTGCTCCTAAGCACTGCAAGACAATGGACCATTTCACCCGCCCTTTCAGATTCAGAAAATGTCTAGCACGGAAAACTAACCATACATCCAAGGCCTTCAAGACTCCAATTTTGTCATTTTAGCAACCCATGGCACCACAGAGAGTTTTGGTTATTTTGTTTATGACCTAGCAGGAACCCTTGGCTTGGTCCATGCTCAGCACCAACAAATGATTACAGGGAAAAATAATAGCTGCCAGTTGTCAGCTCACGTGTGAAAAATTCTCCCTTCTTTGGAGTTTTCCTTCATTTTAGTCCTCATTGCTTCCACAGCTCTTGGATGCTTTAAAAATACAGTGTTTGTGTCTTTATTCCTGTCCTGCCCCTAGGTTCTTCAGAACCATTTTTTTTTTTTTTTTTTTTTTTAGATTCCATATATATGTGTTAGCATACGGTATTTGTTTTTCTCTTTCTAACTTACTTCACTCTGTATGACAGACTCTAGGTCCATCCACCTCACTACAAATAACTCAATTTCATTTATTTTTATGGCTGAGTAATATTCCATTGTATATATGTGCCACATCTTCTTTATCCATTTATCTTTTGATGGACACTTAGGTTGCTCCCATGTCCTGCCTATTGTAAATAGTGCTGCAATGAACATTGCATGACTCTTTTTGAATTATGGTTTCCTCAGGCTATATGCCCGGTAGTGGGATTGCTGGGTCACATGGTAGTTCTATTTTTAGTTTTTTAAGGAAATTCCATACTGTTCTCCGTAGTGGCTGTATCAATTTACATTCCCACACAGGAGGGGGAAGGATAAGCTGAGACGAAGTGAGAGAGCGGCATTGACATATATACACTATCAAATGTAAAATAAATAGCTAGCGGGAAGCATCCGCAAAGCACAGGGAGATCAGCTCCTGCTTTGTGACCACCTAGAGGGGTGGGATAGGGAGGGTGGGAAGGAGACACAAGAGGGAGGGATTATGGGGATATATGTATACGTATAGCTGATTCACTTTGTTATACAGCAGCAACTAACACAGCAATGTAAAGCAATTCTACTCCAATAAAGATGTTAAAAAAAAAAGAAATACAGTGTTTGGAAATTATCCAGATTCCTCTAGTTGTTGTCAAAAGAAGCGGTGTCCCACCAAGACCAACTATACTAACTCAAAAGCAAGAGTTTTATTTTGTTTTCATGTTCAACTTGTCCCTCTTGGCCTCCAGTTTTCTTCCCTATAAGTTGAAATTTCTATCTGATCCTATGTAGTACAGTCTCTAGTACCTATGAAAAAAATATTTTCTTTCTCGCAAGGCTCACCTTGAGTTTTCCTGTTTCAAATACAGAATCAGTCATTCTTGGTTCCTAAGAATCCTGATTCTTAGGATTGGTGAAGAATAGCATCAGAGCATTAGGGGTCAAAATCTTGGCACTGAGGTTGTATTTCAGATTGTCTCATGTGACAGCCAAGAAAATGATACCAGAAACCCAATAGTTATTTTTAAAAGTCCCTTTTAAAAAGTAATGAATTCATGTATTTTCTAACTTGATTACAAATATTACTGTAGTAAGTTTATTGATCTATGCCCCCCTTTTAATACAACTTGATGTACTATATGTTAGTATATTATCATGATATGATAATATACTAACATACCATATTATAAATCTCCATTTTTTTCTTCCTTTTAACCCTTGAATTAAGTTTCCAGAGATTGGTCATAGAGAAAGGAAGTCAGTAGAAAACGATTGTCAGAATTACTTTAATATAAAAAAAATACTTCTAGCCTTTCTCTAAAAACAAATAATACAGACTAATAAATTCACAAGCCTAGGAGGTATGTATTTCAGACAAAGTCACAATTAGTTAAGGGCAAGGAATTATATAATACAGATCAAAATAACATTTTGGTTTTGCTTTTTGTTTTCCTAAAGCTCACTTTCTCTCTGACATTAATGTCATTATTCATAAGTTAATTGCTCTTATCTGAAAGGATAACAGGCATTCCTTACTGTCTCAAGAGAGTCAAATAGCTATAGCCCAGATTAGGTCCCTAGATTAAGCTCCCCAAGTGCCAAGTAGACTGGAACACTATCTTTCTAGGTTTTTACATTTCAAGAGAATGAAGTACAGACCTGACAGACATCTCTAGGTCAGAAAAGCCAGAGACAGCAAGCATTTATCTGGTCCTTGGGAAGATGTATTTACATTCCAAAAAGTTAGTGTGAAAATCCAGGATCCTTTCCAGCAAAAGAGCAATGTGTTTTCCTTCTTTTGGGAAATATATACATACATATGTATATACATATAAGTGTATATATGCATATCTATATACATAAACTGAGAAAATCCATTGTTTTTGTCTCTCACCAATGAAGTCTTTGGCCCATGTATAGGAGAGTTTTCAAGCTGGCTTTCATCATGTCTCTGCAGGGTAAGCTCTGGGGCAAGGAAGCTGAAGCAGTGGGGTAGTTAATAGAAATCTGTATTCAATCCAGAGCACACTTAGAAAAAAATGAATATAGGAAAGCAGCACTGTCAGTTGCTAACATATTTTATATTTAAAAATATGTAAGTATGTAAAGTTTAAAATTTACATTATATTAGGTACCCACAGTATCAGAACATGCAAAGAGTCGTGATGTATGGTCTACTGCACCATATTCTCATGCAACTATTCTGATGAGAGATTTCTCCATTGACCATCACCCTAAACCTTCAGCTCATAAACTCAGTTTTGAAATTTCTAATGCCACTGGATTTATATGTGTGTGTATACTTGATATACACTATATATACATATTATATACACATATATATCAATATTTAATCTGCACAGTGTTATCTATTTAGCATCCTTACTTTAACAATTAAAAAAATATATTTTATGATATGTCACTTTTTTTCCCCAAAGGTTTGTGGAAAGATACAATGCTACTATGCTCTACTTTCTTCCCAGTTTATATGCTACCAAAATTCTAGCCACAAGTCAACTTAAACTATTATTTTGTTTGTGGCCCTGAAGAGAAAAATAATTTTATAATAATTCCATAAGCATTTTGTGAATCTCCATCTTATTTTTAAATTAAAAATGTCATCTTCCTCTAAAGAAAATTATATTGGGAGAAGGAAAGTTAATCAGCACATTAGTTGTAGTTCCTAGAGACCATTTCAATTTATTACATATAGTACACCAGAAATGAAGGCACCTATAGTTATCAATTTCTCAGGCATGGATAGATCAAACATTTATCTATTGTATATAGTCTGGAATCACATATACATTTATATATCTATTTAACAGAACAAGAATTTCTTTTTGTATACCTTATAGAATTTTTTTACTGTCAGTTGAAGGATATTAGCACATGCCACCCCAAAATATTATGCTTTGGTATACTGATTATTTTGAGTTGAAGCCACTTGAAAAATAGCAAACACGGGGAGAAACTTTCTCTGAATTCCCCTTATCTGCCTAAAGAAGGATCCTCTGAAAGGACATCAGTTGTCATAAATCCTCTCCCAGGGAGTTTCAGCAACCAGGTAAGATTGACTCTTCTCACAGGAGAGGAGATTAGAAGTCAACACCGCACCTAAACTGTCAAAAACTATAAAACTTCCATCGACTCTTCTAAGGACCCATTCATCTTTCCTAAAAGTCATTTACACTTCCCTAAGTTGCCTATATCCCTCTCCTCTTTCCTTATTAAGATGGTATATAAGCTCTCAAGTCTCACTGCCTTTTTGGTTTTCACTTTTGTTCTCTTATATTAAAAATTCATAAATTTATATACATTTTCTCTTGTTAATCTGCCAGTTGCCAGTTTATTTTATAGACCCCTGTATGGAATGTAGGAGGGTAGAAGGAAAGTCTTTTTATACCCCACACAATTAAGTATGGTAATTTTTATTTTCATACACAAAAAGTGTCCAGTAACTTCTCTGTGATGATGAGATAAAGCTTTTAGGCTCTCCTTAAACTGGCTTAAATGTCATTTTCTACCATTCTAACCCTTGTTCTCAACAAAGAATTTCTCAGATCCACTTTGATTTTGATACTCCTTGTCACCTAAATGTACCACAGGAATTGCTGTATCTATATTTTCCCATTTAGTTTCTCCAGTCAATCACGGATTTCTTCAAATTTTTCCACATTAACCTTCCGGTTTTAGAAACAAATTAGAGTGAAAGTTGAGGTTTTTAAGTCCAATACCCATTTCCCTTCTGCCTTGTGGATGAACCTCTATTTTCCTTGGGAATCATATATTCTCAACTCTCACTCTCTGTGATTTAAATGGTACTGTTCCCTCCTGCAGTAACCACAGGAAGCACCAGGCTCTGTCCTTTCCCATCGACATGTTCCACCCTTTGGACCACAGTCCAAAATACATAAACTTGAGTAACAAGGGACCCGCCCTTGCCCCTAAAGGGTGGTGTTGGCCACTCATCAGAAGAGAAGCCTCAGCTCACACCTGGCTCTGGCTCTAGCCCCTCCCTCTCCGACCCCACATCCTAAGAATGTAATAGCTGCCAGCACACCCTGGGGGAAGATGTGACTAGTGCTTTCTTCAGATCCAGATATACCACAAAGGCCACTGGATACACACATACTATATAGGGACATTCCCACATGAGGACACAGCTTTTAAGACCAGGATGGGTAACTGTTTCATGTAATTTCTTAGAGAAAGAGAAAATTAAGCAAAATAAGAAGACAGAGAAATTTGTTTCAAACAAAAGAACAGAGGAAAAAAATACATAAAAAGAACAACTTAAGGAAACAGAGATAAATAATTTACCAGATAAAGAGCTCAGGCATTAGTAATAAGAATGCTAACTGAACAACAGAAGAGAATAGATGAACATGGTGAGAACTGTAGCAAAGAACTAGAAAATATAAAAAAGAATCAGTCAGAACTGAAGAATACAATAACTGAAATGAAAATCACATTAGAGAGAATGAACAGCAGGCTAGGCAATACAGAAGAACACATAAGTAATCTCTCATCAGGAAAATGCAAATCAAAACCATATGAGTTATCACCTCACGTCAGAATGGCTATCATCAAAAAGTCTACAAATAACAAATGTTGGTTAGGGTTCTCCAAAAGGGAACCCTCCTACACTGTTGGTGGGAATGTAAATTGGTGCAGTCACCATGGGAAGCAGTACAAAAGTTTCTCAAAAAACTAAAAATAGAACTACCATATGACAAGCAATTCCACTCATGGTCATATACCTGAAAAAAACATTAATTTGAAAAGATACATGCACCCCAATGCTCATAGCAACATTATATACAGTTGTCAAGATATGGAAGCACCCTAAGCATCTATCATCAGATGAATGGGTAAAGAAGATGTGATATATATATGCAATGGACTGTTACTTTGCCACAAAAAAAGAATAAAATTTTGTCATTTGTAATAATATGGATGGACTTGGAGGGTATTATGCTAAGTGAATAAGTCAGAGAAAGGCAAATACTGTATATCACTTATATGTGGAATCTAAAAAATATAACAAACTAGTGAATATAACAAAAATAAACAGATTTGGAGATATAGAGAACAAACTAGTGATTACCTGTGGGGAGAGGGAAGGAGGGAGGAAAAATATAGGGGTAGGAAATTAAGAGGTACAAACTATTATGTATAAAATAAGCTATAATGATACAATGTACAACACAAGGGATATAGCCAATATTTTATTATAGCTATAAATGAAGTATAACCTTTAAAAATTGTGAATTACCATATTGTACACTTGTAACTTACATAATATTGCATATTAACTATACTTTAATTTATAAACAAGAACAGTTTAAGGGACCTCTAGCACAAGATTTAGTGTACCAACATTCACATTATAGGGGTCCCAGAAGGAGAAGAGAGAAAAGGATAAAAAATGTATTTGATAAAATGATAGCTGAAAATTTCCCAAACTTGAAGAAGGAAACAGAATTCAAATATGGGAAGCACAGAGTACCAAAAAATACAAAACCAAAGAGACATGCACCAAGACATTATCATAATTAAAATGGCAAAACTTAAAGATAAAGAGAGGATTTTAAAGAGAGTAAGAGAAAAACAAAGAGTCACAAAGAAGGGAACACCCATAAGGCTACTAGCTAGTTTTCCTGCACAAACTTCACAGACCAGAAGGAAGTGGCATGATATATTTAAAGTGCTGAAACGGAAAATCCTGCCACATAGGATACTCAACCCAGCAAGATTATCGTTCAGAATTGAAGCAGATATAAAGAACTTCTCAGATACGCAAAAACTAGAAGAGTTTATCAACACTAACACACCCTAAAAGAAATTAAGAGTCTCCTCTCAGACTACAAAAATACATAAGAATATATAGGAAAGGAAGAATCCCAAGAGCAAAGGTAAATATATGGTAAAGTCTGTGGATCAATCACTTAAATAAGCTAGCGTGAAGATTAAAAGACAAAAATTGTAAAATCAACTATAACTACAATAAACAATGAAGGGATAAACATGAAAATGCAAATTATCACATCAAAACCACAAAACATGGGGGAGGGAAGTAAAATATGTAGATCTTTTAGAATGTGTTTGAACTTAAATGACTACAGTTTAAAACAAGTGGCTATAGTTATAGATAAACATACACTAAACCCATGATTACCACAAATCAAAAACCTACACTAGATACACAAAAACTAGAGAGGAAGGAACACAAGGATACCACTAAAGAAAATCATCAAACCAAAAGGGAAGAAACAAAAATAAGAAGAAAGTAACTGGGAAGAACTACATAAACATCCAGAAACAAGTAATAAAATGGTAATAAGTATATGCCTATCAATAATCATTTTAAATGTTAACAGACTAAATGTTCCAATCGAAAGACATTGATTAGATAAAAAAATCAGACACATCTATACCCTGCTTACGAGAAACTCACTTCAGAGTTAAAGACACACATAGACAGAAAGTGAGGGGATGAAAAAACATTTTTTTCATGCAAAAGCAAATGATAAGAAAGCTGGGCTAACAATACTCATATCAGACAAAATAGATTTAAAACAAAGTCTACATCAAAAGACATAGAAGAACATTATATAATGATAAACAGATTAATACAACAAGAGGTTATAACATTTGTTAACATATATACACCTAACACAGGAGCATCTAAATATATAAAGGAAACATTAAGAGACATAAAGGGAGAAATTGACAATAGTACAATAATAATAGGGAACTTTAACTCCTCACATCAATAGACAGATAATCAAGACACAAAATCAATAAGAAAACAATAGACTTAAATGACATATTAGACCAACTGAACTTAAGAGAAATTTGCAGCACATTCCATCCAAAAGAGCAGAATGAACATCCTTTTTAAGTGCATAAAAGTGTTCTCCAGGATAGATCACATAATACACAACAAAACAAGTCTCAACAATTTTAATAGGATAGATATTATATCAAGTGTTTTTTTCAGACCACAGCAGTATGAAACTAGAAGGAATTACAGGGAGAAGACTGGGGAAAAAAGAACACAAATGTGAGGAGACTCAACAATATGTTACTAATAAAAGCCAATGGGTCAATGAAGAAATCAAACAGGAAATCAGAAAATACCTCAAGACAAATGAAAAAAATATAGTGATCCAAAATTATGGGATGCAGCAAAAGCAGTTCTAAGAGGAAATTTTATAGCCATCTCAAGAAACAAGAAAAATCTCAAATAAACAACCTAATCTACAATCTAAAGGGATTAGAAAAAGAAGAGAAAAAAGCCCAAAGTCAACAGAAGAAAGAAAATAATAAAGACCAGAGAGGAAGTAAATAAAATAGAGACCAAAAAACAACAAAAAAGACAAATGAAACCAAGAACTGTTTTTTTTTTTTTTTTTTTTTTTTTTTTTTTTTTGCGATACGAGGGCCTCTCACTGTTGTGGCCTCTCCCATTGTGGAGCACAGGCTCACGGGCCCAGCCACTCCGTGGCATGTGGGATCCTCCCAGACCGGGGCACGAACCCGTGTTGCCTGCATCAGCAGGCGGACTCTCAACCACTGCACCACCAGGGAAGCCCAAGAACTGGTTTTTTGAAAAGATAAACAAAATGAATAAGCCTTTAGCCAGACTCATCAAGAAAAAAAGAGAAACAACCCAAATAAACAAAATGAGAAATGAAAGAGGAGAAATAACAACTGCTATCACAGAGATACAAAAAATCATAAGGGAATACTAGAAAGGAATACGCCACCAAATTAGACAGTATAAAAAAATTAGATAAATTTCTAGAATCATACAACATGCCAAGACTGAATCAGGAAGAAATAGACAATCTGAACAGACTGATTACTAACAATGAAGTTGAATTTATAATCAAAACACTCCCAGCAAACAAAAGACGAGAACTAGATTGCTTCACAGGAGAATTCTACCAAACATATAAAGAAGAGTTAATACCTATCCTTCTCAAACTATTACAAAACACTAAAGAGTAGGGAACACTCCCAAATTCATTCTGTGAGGCCAACATTAACCTGATCCCAAAGCCAGACAAAGACACTACAAAAAAATAAAATTACACACCAATATCTCTGATAAATATAGATGCAAAAATCCTCAACAAAACACTAGCAAACTGAATTTAACAATATATAAAAAGGATCATACACCATGATCAAGTCAAATTTATTCCTTGGATATAAGAATGGTTCAATATTGATAAATCAATCAATGCGATACTCCACATTAACAAAAGGAAGGATAAAAAATCATATGATTATCTCAATAGACACAGAAATATTATTTGAAAAATTAAACATCCATTCATGATAAAAAAAAATTGTCAAACTTCATATAGAGGAAACATATCTCAACATAAGAAAGGCTATTTATGACAAATCCACAGCTAACATCATACTCAATGGAGAAGAGCTGAAAGCTTTGCCTCTAAAATCAGGAACAAGACAAGAACACCCACTCTTGCCATGTCTACTTAACTTAGTAGTGGAAGTCCTAGCTACAACAATCAGACAAGAAAAGGAAATAAAAGGTATCAAAATTGAAATGGAAGGAATAAAACTGTCACTATTTGCAGCCGACATGATGCTATAGAAAACCCTAAAGTCTCCACAAAAAACTATTAGAACTAATAATTTCTCAGATGAGATGTGTGGGTGGAAATTGTTTTCTTTGTACAAAGCAGATTCTTTATGTTTGTAGGTTTGTTATACGTTCTCTTTATACTTATAGTTTGGGAATTTTTTCAAGATGTGTCTTTAAAAAAAGTCAATCTCAACTAGAAATCTATGAGTCCTTTCAGTCTCTAGGACCAGATATCTATATTTCTTTCCTGAATATTTTCTTTTTATCCTTTAGACTCTCTTATTTACCTCATATTGGGTGTTTGCTGTGGATATTCTCTCCCACTGGGACACAGACAATCATATAATCTATGTACTTCTATTTAACAGGACATTATAAGAAGATAAATGAGATAAATCATATTCTTCTAGGTTTTATTCATCTCAGAGCTAGGTAATAATTGAACTCACTAAAATGGCAGAATATGAGATTAATATACAGAAAACTGTTTTTTCTATATACTAATAATGAACTATTAGAGAAAGTAAGCAAAGAAAAAAAATCCCATTCAAAATCACATCAAAAATAATGAAATACCTAGAAAGAAACTTAACCAAATAAATGAAAGAACTATACTCTGAAAACTATGAAACACTGATGAAGGGAATTGAAAATAATTCAAAGAAATGGAAAGATATTCCATGTTCATGGATTGGCTCAGACAACAGGGGACCCATTTCTCCAATGATTTTTAGCATAAAGGAATATTTCCTGTGAAAACTATTTTTAAATGCTAATTTTGTTTTAATTAGGTAGTCTTTAAGAAATAAACAAAATATACTGGTATGTGAGTGGTGAACAGATTGTCAGGTCTTATATTTCCTGAATCAAGAACTACAGCTCTCATTTTCTGTGGTTACCTCTCTAGTCTCAGCATTACCTGCCTTAGCATATACAAAGTCAGAACATGTGATTAAGGTAGATAACCTGTAAAGTTCACAATATGTTAAATAATGAGAGAATTACTTTGGTACATCTATATATTAAAAAAAGAAAGCACTGAGAAGGATTCAATTTTTGCCAAATATTAATATTGTGGTTATAAACAATGACTTTATACAAAAAGGTTTAAGTGTGTATCATATTAAAAATATAAGTATCAATACTTTATTCATCCAAATCAATACTTTCAGTGAAAAGTCTGAATTTATGCACACAATAGAGATCATTGAAAAGTTATGATTTAGTTAGGAAAAGGTTAAATTCTCTGAGATTCTACAGGGAAATTAAGGCAGTCAATGACTGAAAATACGTTTACTCTTCATGTGCTTTTAGCAGAAATAGCTTATGGGTATGACAAAGAAAAGCATGTTGTTCATGTACGTCACTCAGTATGATGAAACTAAATTATCAACCCAGCATCTGATATCTCACTTGCATTTTCCCTTCCAGATAATATGATGGATTTTCAATAGTAGCTATGGTTCAAGCTTTCCAAAAGACTTAAATACCATTTGACTTGATGGCAAGTATCAATTTCTTAATGATACAAAATATCTATTCTTTATGTAATTTTAATGATCATTCTCTGCTATGTTAAATTCTGTTTTTGTGAATGGGATCCACATCCCTTCTGCAGTGCAACCTAGCAATCCAATACTCTCTAATACTCCAATTCTTAACAAACACTATTTTTTTCCTCCCCTGGTAGAAATAAGTACCAGTGTAATATATTAATTCAATTATTCATTCATTTATTTACTCTCCAAGTCATTCATATATTCACTCAACATTTCATTATTATGCAAGTGTCTAAGGATGTAAAAAATAGTTAAGGCACTCTCCTTTGAGGAGTCATATTTAAAGGGAGATGCAGATAAACTACTGATTTTAATACAAAGTGACAAACAGTATCATAGAGGTAAGCTGAGTCTCTCACTTGCTGCATTTCCCCAGGCATAGGACAACCTCTGTGTGCCAAGAAATTCAATACTTTTAGATTTGAACTTGTTAGAGCTTATAGCACTTTTTATTGTTTCCAAGTCATTGCATCAAAACCATGTTTAAGGATGGTAGTAAGTCCATGCTACAAAAAAAAACAATCAAAATGTACATCTCTATCCCTACTTCCTCTAATTCTGATTCCACTAATTTTATACAGGTTAACTGTTGCTTGTTTTCTATTCCTTTTGGGGGCATAACAATAGTAGTAATGTTTCATGTATTTTAATTTGTTATACAATGTTCTGTGTGTGGAGGATATGTTGTAAGTCACCCTCTCACTGTCAAGTTACCTCTCCTCCACCCTCTCTTCTAACCAAGACTATCTTCTCTTTTCAGAGAATGTTTGCACATTAATGTCTACTACAAATTTGAACAAAGAGGGTATAGAAGGCAAGGAGAATGAAGCTCTCATAATAATACAGAGTGGGGTTACACAGGTTTGGGTCACTAACCATTCCCCAATATGCATGTAAAGCTATGGTAACAGAAAGGAACAGACAACTAACATCTTCTGTGAAATTCAGGAAGTCTGTCCATAGGAGTTAAAGTATATCAGCTTGTACAGCAAAGAAGGACACTTCCAAAAGATAAAATGGCTTATTAATAAAGTAAGATAGAATGTGTTATGTATTAGAAAAGGCATATGATTTATTATTGTTGAATTATCAGGTTTGTTGAAGAGAGTTCCAGGAAATTAACCCAGACAGATGACAAGTATTCACTAATAGAGAACATTTTACTATGCAAGGAAGTCTGGATTTTAAGTGATATATAAGAAGATACAATAAATAATTTTAAGCAGAAAATTTACATGATTTAAATTTGAATTTAGAAAAAATATTGTTTCTCAGTTGTAAGGGATGAATAGTCAAGAGTTGGTTCAGAATCTATGAAAACAGAATTACCTCTGAGACGAATAAAATCTAGAAGAATATGATTTATCTCATTTATCTTCTTATAATGTCCCTGTTAAATAGAAGTACATAGATTACGTGATGGTGCCCCAATGGGACAGAATATCCACAGCAAACACCCAATATGAGGTAAATAAGAGAGTCTAAAGGATAAAAAGAAAAATATGGAGGAAAGAAATATAGATACCTGGTCCTAGAGACTGAAAGAACTCATAGATTTCTAGTTGAGATTGACTTTTTTTAAAGATACATCTTGATAAAATTCCCAAACTATAAGTATAAAGAGAATGTATAACAAACCTACAAACATAAAGAATCTGCTTTGTACAAAGAAAACAATTTCCACCCACACATCTCATCTGAGAAAATAAATTATAATGACCCTAATAAAACACCAAAATAAATAAGCACAGAGATCTTAACAGAGACAAAGATAACTTCAAAGTTAAATCCAAATAGGGCATAAGTACTGAAAGTTCCTTTCAATGGAAAAATCAGACGCCAATAAAAATGCTAATGCTAGTTTAGAACAAAGATGCAAAATCTAGGAGAGCAAATTTTAGAGAGACAAGAAGGAAAGCAATCCAATGTTCTTAGTGGGTGGGAAAGAGGTAAAACAGTAAAAGGGTTAAGGCATAAAAATATTATGAAAGTCTTATAGGACAGTGAGAAGGGGCACAAACGGGGAAGACTTGAGAGAGAAAGCATACTGCTGGGACAAAAGGTTGAAATTTCATATATGAGTAAATAATTATATGTTTGATTATAAACACTGGCAAGCAGACATTGACAATGAGAAAAATTCCAAAATTAACATGGGGAAATAAAAGGAAGTGTTACAACATTATTAGAACATGTAAGACAAGGAAAACGAAAAGGAAACTACAATAGTAAAATGATTACTGTAGCTTTGTAGTACAGTCTGAAGTCAGGGAGCCCATTTCCTCCAGTTTCATTTATCTTTCTCAAGATTGCTTTGGCTATTCGGGGTTTTTTTTGTTTCCATACAAATCATAAAATTTTTTGTTCTAATTCTGTGAAAAATGCCATTGGTAATTTGATGGGGATTGCATTGAATCTCTAGATTGCTTTGGGTAATATACTCATTATCACAATATTGATTCTTCCAGTCCAAGAACATGGTATCTCTCCATCTGTTTGTGTCATCTTTGATTTCTTTCATCAGTATCTTATAGTTTTCTGAGTACAGGTTTTTTGCCTCCTTAGGTAGGTTTATTCCTAGGTATTCTTTTTGTTGCAGTGGTAAATGGGATTGTTTCCTTAATTTATCTTTCTGATCTTTCATCGTTAGTGTATAGGAATGCAAGAGATTTCTGTGCATTAACTTTGTATCCTGCATCCTTATCAAATTCACTGATTAGCTCTAGTAGTTTTCTGGTAGCGTCTTTAGGATTTTCTATGTATAGTATCATGCCATCTGCAAACAGTGACAGTTTTACTTCTTCTTTTCCAATTTGGATTCCTTTTATTTTTCTTCTCTGATTGCTGTGGCTAGGACTTCTAGAACTATGTTGAATAATAGTGGTGAGAGTGGACATCCTTGTCTTGTTCCTGATCTTAGAGGAAATGTTTTCAGTTTTTCACCACTGAGAATGATGTTGGCTGTGGGTTTATTGTATATGGCCTTTATTATGTTGAGGTAGGTTCCTTCCAGGCCCACTTTCTGGAGAGTTTTTATCATAAATGGTATTGAATTTTGTCAAAAGTTTTTTCTGCATCTATTGAGATGACCATATGGTTTTTATTCTTCAAGTTGTTAATATGGTGTATCACACTGATTGATTTAGGTATATTGAAGAATCCTTGCATCCCTGCAATAAATCCCACTTGATCATGGTGAATGATCCTTTTAATGTGTTGTTGGATTCTGTTTGCTAGTATTTTGTTGAGGATTTTTGCATCTATATTAATCAGTGATATTGGTCTGTAATTTTCTTTTTTTGTGATATCTTTGTCTGGTTTTGGTATCAGGGTGATGGTGGCCTCATAGAATGAGCTTGAGGGTGCCTCTTCCTCTGCAATTTTTTGGAAGAGTTTGAGAAGGAGAGGTGTTAGTTCTTCTCTAAATATTTGCAACTGACAAGAGATTAATCTCCAAAATATACAAACAGCTCATGCAGCTCAATATCAAAAAAAAACAAATAATCCAACAAAAAATCGGAGGAAGATCTAAATAGACATTTCTCCAAAGAAGACATCCAGATGGCCAAAAAGCACATGAAAAGATGCTCAATATCGTTAATATTAGAGAAATGCAAATCAAAACTACAATGAGGTATCACCTTACACCGCTCAGAATGGCCATCATCAAAGAAATCTACAAGCAATAAATGCTGGAGAGAGTGTGGAGAAAAGGGAATCCACCTACACTGTTGGTCAGAATGTAAATTGGCACAGCCACTATGAAGAACAGTATGGAGGTTCCTTAAAAAACTAAAAATAGAACTAGCATATGATTCAGCGATCCCACTCCTGGGCATATACCCAGAGAAAACCATAATTCAAAAAGATGTATGAACAGCAGCATACATCTGCACTGCTGCTGTGTTCACTGCAGCACTATTTACAATAGCCAGGACATGGAAGCAACCCAAATGTCCATCAACAGAGGAACGGATAAAGAAGATGTGGTGCATATATACAATGAAGTATTATTCAGCCATATAAAAGAACAAAATAATGCCATTTGCAGCAACCTGGATGGACCTAGAGATTGTCATACTGAGTGAAGTAAATCAGACACAGAAAGACAAATATCATATGATATCACTTATATGTAGAATCTAAAACAATAAAAAAGGATACAAATGAACTTACTCACAAAACAGAAGCAGAGTCACAAATGTAGAAAACAAATTTATGGTCACCAGGGGATAACAGGGGGGAGAGATAAATTGAGAGATTGGGATTGACATATACACACTAATATATATGTACAATAGATAACTAATAAGAACCTGCTGTATAGCATACTCTGTAATGGTCTATATGGAAAAGAATCTAAAACAAAAAAGAAAGAGTGGATATGTGTATGTATAACTGATTCACTTTGCTGTACACATGAAACTAACACAACACTGTAAATCAACTATACTCCAATAAAATTTTTTTTAAAAAGTAAAATGAATATTAAATATTAATTTAAGAGGGAGGAATAGTATCAAGTATATAGGTTATTTTCCTGAATTCTCCATTCAAAGTTGAAAACTGTCATACTGAGATTTTACTTAAAGCTTGAAATAAATAGATGGACAAAGGCATACTAAGTAAACATAAATATAAAGCAAGTATTATAATATTAATACCAGACAAGATAGACTTTAACATCAAACAACAAAAGAATACAAAAATATAAAATAATAATAAAGGTATTATAAACAAATGTATATGTGTACATACATAAAGAGTGGGAGATAAAAGGCAAAAACTTTTGCACAAATAATTTTGAAGCTAGAAATAATAAAATCTAACAAAAACAAAAGGAAACAACAGGAAAAATGTAATACATTTCCCAAATCAAATAGGACTAATTACATAAAAAATAAGGTCAAAAGTCCGCCTGCCGATGTAGGGGACACGGGTTCGTGCCCCGGTCTGGGAAGATCCCACATGACACAGAGCAGCTGGGCCTGTGAGCCATGGCCGCTGAGCCTGCGCATCTGGAGCCTGTACTCCGCAATGGGAGAGGCCACAACGGTGAGAGGCCCACGCACCGCAAAAAAAAAAAAATAAAACAAAATAAGGTCAAAAATGAATTAAAATTGTAATCAAAATCTTTATTTAATATATATGAGAAATTTTATATCCCTCAGCCAAAGAATCTATGTATTACTTTGAATGACCATAGAACATTTTAAAAAGCAAATCTTGTTTCCCACCCATTTTCAAATTCATCCAGTTAAATAAATGAGATTTTACAGACAATATCTCCTGAGAGCAATTCAATAAAATGACTAAAGAAGTCAAAATTCCCCGAATATCAGAAATTAAGACACAATCCTTAAATAGTCCTTAAATCAAGGGTACTATAAAAATGGAAATTATAAATTATCAAGGAAGCAGTATAAAAGAGAACATCTCATATAAAACTTGTGGGAAAAAGCGTGAATAAGTAAGTTTATCATCATTAAATGCCTTCTTCACTAATGAAGAAAATTAGTGAACCAGGTACTAATATTATGGAACTTAAAGAGACTATAAAGAGCTAAAACTAAAATTCATGAAACACATCCCTATAATATTAAAATGAAAAAAAATAAATCCATAATGAATTTCTGTTAAATCATAAAACAGGTAAAACTCTTAAGAAAGTGATTAAGGAAAAAAAATAAATACTGAGAATAAAATTATGCAGGATTATAAATAAGAAGATATATATGTGATATACATACAATGTATAATATATATTGTATATGTACTATATATACAATGAATATTGTGTATATAGTATAGATATGTTACATATATAATATATATAATATACATAATATATACAATAAGCATTTATTGAAAAATTATTGAAATACATAAAGATTATTGACAAATGTATATTATATACATTATATTATATATAATATATATACAATGATCTGTATATATATTCTTATAATATATAATACAGATTATTGAAAAATTAGAAGCTTCATAAGAGTAATAAACAGCCAGTCAGAGCAAAATATTTTCACAATTAATAGTCAAAAGAATTTTACCAATATACAACTTACCCAATTTGATAGGAAAATGTAGAAATTTTGAATCTAGTTTCTATAAAAGATTATTTTAAAAGTGATTTAAAAACTGTTCTTTGAACACAAAAAATAAATGATTTCACAGAGAAATTCTAAAATAATTTTAAGAAATAGGTAATGGTAACATAATTTAAGTTCTTCTAGAGCATAGAGAATGATGAAACATCCCCCTAAATCACTTTATAAATCTTACTTGGCTTTAATAGCCAAAACTGGTAAAACATTTGTATTAATAATATAGACCAAACTCACTTATGAATGTAGATACTAATATTCTACAAAACAATAGCAAATGGAATCCAACCATATGTTTTAAAATGCTATATTATAGCTAACAAATATTTATTACTGGATTGAAAAAATGGTACAATATTAGATAAATATATCAATGTAATCTATACCAGTAACAAACAAAAAGAGCAGAACCATAGATTCTTATTTATAGGTGATGAAGAATCAACTGAAATATATGTCAGTTTATTATACTTATAATATTACACATAATATATAATATAAATTCTAAATATAATATGAATACCAGAAAACTAAGTATAACTAAGAAAAGAAAAATTACCAAACACTAGCAATTAGAACTTCCTCTTGCAGCCATTATGGGAAAATAGGGACCAAGTTTACACAATTAACAAGTAGAAAACTGGAATATGATATATAAAAAATGGCTTTCAGATCTTGGACAAGAGGCAGAACAAGAAAAGAAGTAAGATAAATAAGGTGGGCACTACAATGGCCTAGAGAAAGCATTCATACTGCAGTTCGGGGAGAATTAACCCAAACAGAGTACAGTAGTCTCTATGAGCTGAGGAAAGAGAGCTCATAGATGGGGACGCCAGAGAAGCTGGAGTTGGTGGATTGAAATATCAAAGAGGAGGGAGCTACACAGAGAATTCTGGAAATCTGCAAAACAATCCTTTTGATTCGTTTGTCTGAGTATTGATTTGTATATGCAAGGGAGGTGACTACCCAAAGTTGAGAAAAAACTTCTGGAAAGGAATAGCCAGAAAACCCCACAGGTTACATAGGGTTTGTGCTCCAGCCAGGCAGAGCAAAAAGACTTCTTAATAGATGGAGCACCAAGGACAATTCTAATAAGTATATTGCCCTGGTGATGGAGCCAAATTAGCCCTGCACCAAATGCTGTCTGAACCTTACCTAGTATAGCTGAAAATCAAATTTTGAAATGTAAATTATATATAAGCACACATAAGTAACGTATGTGTGTTCCTGAAAAAAGCCCAACAATATTTAAAAAATAATGACAAAATCAAGCACCAACTGTATAAAATTTAAAATGTCTGCCATCCATTTAAAAATAATGAGGCACGTAAAAAATAATATACAACCCATAAGTTGAGAAAAATTAATCAATAGAAGTAGATCTGGAAATGGCAGCAATAATAGATTTATCATATAAAGATATTTAAAACAGCTACACAGAATTCCATCATATATTCAAGAAACTTAAAAGTGATAAAGAAAGACATGGAAGATATATATTTTCAAAATAACCAATCAGATATGTGGAAATAAAAATATATGTAATTTTTGGGCTTCCCTGGTGGCACAGTGGTTGAGAATCTGCCTGCTAATGCAGGGGACACGGGTTCGAGCCCTGGTCTGGGAAGATCCCACATGCCGCGGAGCAACTGGGCCCGTGAGCCACAACTACTGAGCCTGCGCGTCTGGAGCCTGTGCTCCGCAACAAGAGAGGCCACGATAGTGAGAGGCCCGCGCACCGTGATGAAGAGTGGCCCCCGCTTGCCACAACTAGATAAAGCCCTTGCACAGAAACGAAGACCCAACACAGCCAAAAAAAATTAATTAATTAATTAATAAACTCCTACTCCCAATATCTAAAAAAAAAATTTATATATATATATATGTAATTTTTAAAATGTAGTCCAAGAAGAAGGGGAGGTGGGCAATAATAACAGTTGGAAAAAAACAATGCACAAAATGTTTCCAAACTTGATGAAAACTATAAATCTACAGGTCCATGAATCCCAACAAACTCCAAGGAGAAGAAACATGAAAGGAAATAACAACACAATGCATCATAATCAAATTGCTGCAAAGTGTAATTTTAAAAAATAATAATTGTAGGATGGAAGAAAAAAAGATGCATTTTCTACAAAGAAACAAAGATAGGAATAGTGGCAGATTTTTGTAAAAACCACGCAGGCCAGAGGACAACAGAGTGTCATCTTTAAAGGCACTAAGTAATGTTTGTAAAAATGTTTAAAAGCTGTTGACCTGGAATTCTATACACAGCAAAAATATCCTTCAACAAATGAGGCAAGATAAAGATTTATTCAGACAAACAAAACAAAATAATTAATTTTTTAAGAGAAAGAATTTTTTAATGTTTTTCAACTTAATAGGATATGAAAAGACGTGACCTAGATAAATTTGCAGCAGAAGGGTACAAGAAAAGACCAGAATTTGGTAGAGAAAGAAAGAATCAAATAGAGTCAAATTCATAACAATAGAATGGAAAGAACCCCCAAATTTCATAGAATATTTAAAATTCACATCTGAGATAATAAAGTGCTAAAATGCTACTGCTGGGACTTGATACAGTACAATGGGTAGAAAGACTTCAATTTTTTTCCACAATTTAGATTGCAATACATAATGTGAATATATAAAAATATAATTATATTTATTCAGTTTTAACCTGTCTCTTTCAGGCAACTCACTGTTCTACTTCGAATTCCCTGTTCTTCAACCAAAATGACCATTCAGTATTCCTCTTACCAACTCACAGGTATCTCTGTTCAAAGTATTTTCTCCATTTCACACCCCTCGCTCCCTACCACTAAAGATTAAACACTGTTGTCTCAGTAGTAGATGATTAAAGTCTGAACGTGATATCTTTTCCTTTATACGTTAGGGTAGACACTTTGGATGATTATGTGGAAGTATGATCTTTATTATCCTAGACTATATTCTTTAAAATGAATTGGAGAAAAAGAAAAAAGAAAAAAAGAGAAAATTTTATTTAAACTGAATTGAATTACCATTATCACTATCATTTTCTAACATTGTAAATTCCAGAGAATACTGTGACAAGAAAAAAAAGGCAATTAAAATAAATATTAGAAAATGAGAGAAAAAACTATCACAAACTGTAACTGGTATAACTGAATATGTGCAAAAAATTCAAGAGACTGAGAATTTGGTAGAGTAACTGGATATGAGAACAACATATAAAAGTCAATGACTTTTTCTATTCCTACAGTAATCAACTACACACAGAAATGGAAAAAAATATCATTTAATTTATAAGACCAACAAAAGCTATAAAATTCAATGGAAGAAAATTAGCAAAAATTTCACAGGGCCAATAATGAAGAAAACTATAAAATCATAATGAAGGGAGTAAATCTGAACACAGAAAGACTTCCCATAACCCTGTGTGGGAAGCATTAAGTATCAAACAAAAAAGTCACTTTTCTTAAAATTCATATAAAATTAATGCAATTCTAATTAAATTATATATTTCCTTGTGGAAATGAATAAAATATTCTTAAAATTTATATAGAAAATAAACTATAATAGCCAGGAAACCTATGAGAAGATAAGAGCAAGGCCCTGACTTTTTATATATTATAACTATAAAACACTATAATCAAATCAATATTTTGTTATATAAACAGACAAATAGATCAGGGAATTAGAGTCGAGGGGAAAAAATGTGTATGTGTGTGTCTGTGTATGTATCAATCACAGAATGTCAGTTAAACGGGAAAAAATGTTTATTTAATAATTAGCTTTGTATAATCATCCTATCTCTGCTAAATAAAAATGAATAAATTTCAAATAAATTAACAACATGAATATTAAAATCATTGTAACAAATATTATTAAAAATCTAGAAGGATGCTTGCGCAGTTTAAGGATGAAGAAAAATTTTTAACAAATCAGTATACGAATATCTATAAAAAAAACGAGACTACCTTGACTATACAACTTTTAAATACTTCAATGCTATTAGTTAATCAAACAATGATATATTTGGAGGGAAAACTACAAGTGGGATGATCAGTTTATGTTTTTAAAAATATGGAGATAAATTATAGAAAACTAAAGTTAAAATGTACAAAAATATATTAGAAGGTGCTCAAACTCCTTAATAATATGGAGAATAAAAAGTACACTAAAATTAGGTAATATTTTACACCCATTTTTTTCTAGAAAAATCAATAAAAACAATGATAACACACTACTGGTGGGAATGTTGGAAAAAGAGTTGTATCATAAATTGTTGACAGAAATGTTAAATTTCACAACCTTTTTTGGAAAGCCATATGGCAACATGTATCAAAAATTTAAAAGTACACATACCCGGGCTTCCCTGGTGGCACAGTGGTTGAGAGTCCGCCTGCCGATGCAGGGGACACGGGTCTGTGCCCCGGTCCGGGAAGATGCCGTGGAGCGGCTGGGCCTGTGAGCCATGGCCACTAAGCCTGTGCCTCCGGAGCCTGCGCTCCGCAACGGGAGAGGCCACAACAGTGAGAGGCCCGTG
Source organism: Tursiops truncatus (assembly GCF_011762595.2). Classification (NCBI taxonomy): domain Eukaryota; kingdom Metazoa; phylum Chordata; class Mammalia; order Artiodactyla; family Delphinidae; genus Tursiops; species Tursiops truncatus. The sequence continues at coordinate 110,017,294 of NC_047037.1, read as the reverse complement.
TACCACAAAAGAAAAAAAAAAAAGTACACATACTCTTCAATCCAGCAATAGCAATAATAATCATGACAATTAACATTTGCATAAAGCTTATTTTGTGTCACTCATGTATTCTAAGCACTTTATGTAATTGGTTCATTTAATCCTCATAACAATTCTCTGATGGATTTACTACTATTATTCCATTTTACAGATAAGAGAATTGAGAACAAAAACTTGTCTGAGAAAATGCCAAAGGTGGTCTGAATGCAGGAAACCTGACTCCAGAGTCATACTTCTAAAAACTTCATTGTTTTGCTTATATTTCACTTCTAGGAATCTAGTCATAGAAAGAAAAGTGAGTTTTTAGTAAACTGTTGTTAAGCAGAACTGATGCTCTTAGATGATACATACTGGGGAAAAATCAAAGTCCTGAACAAAGAAAACAAAATGTTAATTAATAAGGGAGTGTTGAAAATGCACAGTACATCTAGAGCATGGAATGTCATAAAGTCATTAATCAACATAATTTAGAACAATAATTGATGTTTTGGCAGGATTTGAACTAAGTATTCTTGGAAGAAAAAACAAGATACAGAGGCTGTGTCTATTATAATTTCATTATTTTAAACTACAATAATAAGAAAAGGTATAGAGATAGATGATGATGATAGATAAATAGAGAGATAGATGGATAGATAGGATAGAAAGACAAAACACAAAAGATATTAAGAAAGTAGAGAGGGAGGAAAGATGGAAGGGAGGCAGGGCGGGAGGAAGAAAGGGAGGAAAAAAATGTAAAGCAGAGAGAGAAAAATGAAAGGATCTCTCAACATTATTCCTGGGTGATCTGGAAGATGTTGATTGGAGAGAAGAGAATGATCAAGCACATAAGAAAAAATAAAATTGTTCAAAACTCTCTAGTACATATGACATGGCCCCATTCATGTAAAATGACATATATGTGGGTATGCAGAGAGAAAATAGGAAAGTCTATGCAGTTAAATGTCTATCAGAATTGAGAAAGCAAAAGAATATCCATAAGACCTAGATCTTGGTGAAGAGGACAGAAGATATAAGATGAGCCTTTTCCATACACACTTTTATATTATTTTGTTCTCTTTCATATGTGTTACTTTGGCAATTTTAAAGCATCAAATTAAACCCCCCTTTAAATATAAGTAAATTAAAATCTATTAGAATATATGCAATGAAAAAGCTTTAGCCCTTGAGCTATCATGACCCATATATACCACTTCCTTCAAAAATACTTAGAACTACAAAATTTAAATATTCAAGAACAAATAGCCCATGACTAAAATCATAATAGTAGCTGCATGAAGAAAATCACTGATTATAACGACTTGATACTACATAACAATACTAATGATCATTAGTATTACTGTAAAAGAACAATTATCACACTAATATACTAATATGGTTTAATTATACAAAGAGGTGGTGCTTTTAAATATTAATGAAATCATCATTTAATCAAAAGCTTGTTTTAAAAGTCCACAAAAAATGAATGCACCTAGCATCATTAGCATACAAACTATGTATATATTTAAGACAACATATATAATTTTGTCAATATAAGTAAACAATAGTCAATTTTCACAACTCCAAATGAACAACATAAAATACCAGCAAAACACTCAGGCTAGTGGATCTGACTCTGATGTATGCCTCTGCAGAAAAATATAGACAGTTCAATCTTGTATATGGTTCCTAACAATAAATAATTAGTATTTCACAAGAGTAAAAGAGCATCTCTAGAACATCCCTGTAGAATCTTCTTAATGTCTTTGCGCCATTTGTTGAGGGACTCATATATTCCAGTTTCTTGAAGAAGATTTATGTGCCTGCATGTGGTGTATGTGTATAAATAGAGTATAGGGAGAGGTGTTTTGAAATTGCCATAGAAGTTAAATTCTCCCCATAAATAAAATTATTTTCTTTGTATCTTTGGAAAGGCATCCTATGTGACAGCTGAAAATTATTTCTGAACTCATATAAAAAGGTCATCACTAGAGAGATATCTGATCAGACACCCAGGGCAGTTGACAAGCTTATCCACTCTGATGTCAAAACCAAAATCCTTTAAGGGATTGGCACACTTTGATGCTTCTTGCTACCTAGGAAGATGGGATTTAAGTTTAGTGGAAAGAGCTGTGTCTACCGAGGCAAAGTGCTGGTCATCTGTTAATGAAAAGTGTAGTGTAGTAGAACGACTAGAGCTCTAGAAAATAAAAAACCTGGCACGGGGCTTCCCTGGTGGCACAGTGGTTGGGAGTCCGCCTGCCGATGCAGGGGACGCGGGTTCGTGCCCCGGTCCGGGAAGATCCCACATGCCGTGGAGCGGCTACGCCCATGAGCCATGGCTGCTGATCCTGTGCGTCCGGAGCCTGTGCTCCGCAACTGAAGAGGCCACAACAGTGAGAGGCCCGCGTACCGCAAAAAAAAAAAAAAAAAAAAAAAAAAAAACCTGGCACGACCAGTAAATCCCCTCTGTGGCTTTGGCTTAGCCATTTAGCTTCCTTGTACCCCGTTTCCTTTACTCTATAATGAGGGCTTTGTAACTTATCAATATTTTACTGACTTTTGCTTAAAAGAAAGACTGAGTTCCTCAGATGTTAATGGCAGTACTAAGCCATATCAATTTAGGAAACGCTGCTGATCCAGTGAACATCATGGTACTAAACACTGTGTGAAGTCATGAATTAGGTAAATCAGTTTAAATGGTTTAATTCCAAAACCTGTTTCATTACAGACAATTCTGTTTTTATTTTTTGCTCAGAGCTTTGAGACTTTACAGAATATAATTTGGGAAATAATGTGCTAAATGATATTTAATGTCCCTTCCAGGCATAAGCACACATGATTTATTAAATTAATCATTCAAACTGAGTAGAAATGTTATATTACCATTATTTTTTATTTTTATTTTTTGCGGTAAGCGGGCCTCTCACTGTTGTGGCCTCTCCCATTGCGGAGCACAGGCTCCGGACGCGCAGGCTCAGTGGCCATGGCTCACAGGCCCAGCCGCTCCGCGGCATGTGGGATCGTCCCGGACTAGGCCACGAACCCGTGTTCCCTGTATCGGCAGGCGGGCTCTCAACCACTGTGCCACCAGGGAAGCCCCTCACCATTATTTTTTCATTAGAAACTTGACACAATTTTTCACATTTAGCAATGTCCTGAAATAATACGGACTAAGGAAGAGAGCATTTTCTCTCTTGTAACATAAAAAAAAGAAAAAGAAGTTTTGTACCTGTAACTTTTTTCTTAAGAAAAAGAAGTTTTGTGCCTGTAACTTTTTTCTTCTACTCATCTACCCACCAATTTTACTTAACATTTATTTTTGTACATAAACACATTTCCTGGTATAACATATTAGTATGGCTATGAAAAATATTTATTATATTCCATTAAGTAGTGATATACTTAATGTATTTTTTTCAAAATGTATGTTATTTGTTTGAATCTGGGGCTGAGAATTATAGAACTAGAGTGATGTTCCTCACCCATCCAACTAAAAATGACAGACTTTTTCTTAATATAAATGGTTCCAAAGCGGTGCTCACAGGTATACTATGTAAGAATCCAAAATTAATTATTTCCCTGCCCTCTTGAAATACTCCTGAGCCCAGAAGATAACTGTCATAAAAGGAACTTAATTTATGCCAATTTTAAAATAACCTGGCTATGGCAAAGCATAACCAGGAGCTGCCTGCAGCCACAGTCCTACATTCAGTTTATGTTTAATGAACTATTTTGGGTATATAATGAGAATTGCCCAGCTCCCCTAGATCTGCGCTATCTTGAGCAGCTTCCAAGGCTTTGAGAGTTTAAGCAAAGCAACAGTGGGAGGCAGAAAAAATAAATGGTTTCTGATAATTGCCCCTTCGGCACCAAACAGAAGGGTGAGGTAGGCATGGCTGAGCCAACTTGACTCTGCAGAACGTATGCTCACCCAGAGTCAGGGCAACATACAGCACCTCTTCAGTTACACGTTTTCCTTCTGTTTTCCGCTCTGTTAAGTTTTTATTTAAATGCAGAGATCTGACTGGAACATCAGAGAATTGCTTTCCATGGAGTGGATATCCAATTATTATGACAATAGTCAGCAAAGAAAAATTAATTTTATATGAAAAGTGACAAAGCTCAAACAAAATGTGACCTTGAATACAGATGTATTTATATTGGGGAAAGATACTGCCCTTTCTTCTCAGTCACTCAAATATTAGCTTAGTTACACAGGGAATGTGCTTTCTTGTAAATTTATTTTACGTTTTAAGTATTTTAAATATTTAGGTACCTTATTTTTCACATCAAACCTGAAAAATTTTCCTCAAAACATGGAAAACTTTAAAGGCGTTACTAGACTCCTAGGCCATACTGGATATTTCTCACACCATTTAAAAGTCTTTTTCATTAGGGAACAGAAATGTATCATCATAAGGCAAATATGAGCACAGCTTGTTCTAGGAAGAGGAGGAAGGAAAGCTGGGGCAAATGTAAAGGGGTGAAGGGGAGGGGTGAGACCATATGAAGAACTATTAGCAATGTTCAGGGGTTTGATTTTTATTCTACTGGCATTAAGCCACTGTAGTACTTATAAACATAGTAGCATGATATTGATTCATCAGGTGAAGAAATCACTTGGTCTGCAAACTGGAAAATGGATGTTAGAGCAGGGTGGCGTGATGATATTTTGCACTAGTACAAAAATATTAGAAATGAGGGGAATAAAGAAATTCAGAATATATTTTTAGTGGTGCTGAAAGATGTGCCATCGATTGGATATTGGTGGGTGAAGAGTCAGTTGTTAATCAGTTATGATACCCTGGACCACTCCTTGTTAGATCTGGGGACAGTATGGTGTTGAGGGGAATTATTGGGCTGATTGATAGACTAGAGACAATGATAACACTCCTAGTTCCTTCTCAGTTAGGCTGCAAATGCTCCCCATGTCTCTATCCCTCTATAAAATGGCCTTCATGTTGCCTTCCTACTTGAGAATGCTATGAATGCTCCACACTGCAATCCATGTTACTGCTCATTGTTTTCATGCAACTCCTTTTTCTGTCTTAATTGCATTATGCTATGCTTGTTCCTATTGAATAATAGGAACATTCAGTTCCATTTGTTTTTCATAACTTCACCAATTTATCAAAGTCAACTGAATCCAATCTTATCCTCCTAAGGTGCTGACCTTCCCTTTTATCCCTTTTTGTTCTCATGTGTATTCCTAATAAGGTAAATTTTCTCCTCTGTCATTTAGATTCTGGATTCTTCTTTCAGTATTGACCTCCACTATTCACTCACTTTTCCCATGGCCCATTGATAATCATGCTTTTAAAATCCCTTGCTTCCTATTGGTTTTGTCTGTGAAATGGTTTTAGCTTTTAAGACAAAAAATTATGCTTCTGAAAGATATATTACAATCAATATTCTACACAAAATTCTATATCCAACACCCTGGATTCAGGACAGTATTAATCAAGGTTCATTGTAGAAACATGAGGCTTCATACTGTAAATTCTGCCCATATGAACACATATTTCACATTGTGGTAAATCTTATAGTTGTAGGAAGTAAATTTACAAGTATGAAATTTCTAGTTTTACAGTAACCAGCATAGATGGGATAGCTTAAAAATCACATATATAAAATGTTTATTAAAATCATACATATTAAAATATATATATTAAATATGTATTCAAAATATATATTATTAAAATGTATCTCACAGTATCACTTCTAATGTTGGTTTGACTATTTCCCCTTTGTCTGCTTTTACTTAATGCCCCTTTTTGATAAATGCCGGAGTAAAGAGAGAAAACAAGTGTTAAAATGTCTATTTTTCTGCATTGAACATACTGTATTTATTCCCATTTCTATTCTTTTATATACAATACAAATATATGCATAGTCAATATTAGGAATATAATCTAATGTATAATGTCCTTTGCTTATGTTAAAAATACATGACCTTTAAATAATAACTATTTTAATCTTGCAAACTCCAATCTGCAGAGAATAAATGTCTAATTACATGGGGAAAATAATTAAAAATAAGACTGATCTTTCTCTATGATTGCATATTGTATGTTTTTAATTAGAAAAAAGTTAATATAAACCTGTGAACACAGATAAGCATTTTAAAATATCAGTATGTGTCCAACTTAATATGGTTTACTATTATAATAGTAATATGGTTTACTATTCTGGATCAATGACTGCTTTCTATACATTAATGCTAATATATCAAACTGTGTAAGAGTATGACATTTTATAGCAATGAGCAATTCTTTTATTTGTCATTGTAAAATTAAACATGGAAGATTTAGCTTTGAATGCTAAAAGAAATCTACTAATCTACCTAAAAATACACTAACAGCATAGAATGCAATTTTTCTAATGATTCTCATTGATATTATATGAAAGTTTATTTCCAAGCTTTCTCAAAATTCCTCAATGTATCCTAAATAACATATCTATAAAGTAGTTTATATATTCACGTGTTTGCCCTTGTGTGTAGCTTGACTGTAGTAATCATTTCACTATGCATGTGTATATCAAATCATCATATTGAACAATTTAAACATATACAATTTTTATTTTAAAAAATAAAAGAAAATATAAAAAGAAACATTTTGCCCTAATAGAAAAATGTATATTATTTAAAATAGCAAATATAAACTCTTCCAATGTTAGACTTAATTTTATATATTTCTTTTAGGCAAATAAAATAATATGATAAATACATCAACTATACCTCAATAAAAAATATGATAAATATATATTATGTGATTAAAAACAATAACTGTTTTCTAACAAATATCTTTAACATGACTAGAAGCAATGATTCTTCATATTTCCATCCTTGAGTCAGTAAATTTATTTCCTTTTCCTTATGTATCCATCTTCAGAAAATTAAAACTTAGAATTTATCAGTGGAATAAAATAGGGTATCAACAATACATTATAATATGACTACAATAAACCATAGGCAGAGGAAATGTCTAAAAGTTCTAAGAATGAAATTTAAATTCTTTTTATTAGACCTTAGATATGACATCAATCACTAATAGTGGGAATATGCTCAAAATAACAGCATGTCAATTACTGTACCCACAGTTCAAAGGCACATTGGGACAATTCCTATGACAGGAATTTTCTTATATACACAATAATAAATGTCTCAATTTTGTGACAGGTTTTATAAATTATTTTGGCTATATAAAACCACGCTGTCACTCTTAAAATACAAATGTATGAAACATTATTTTAGTCAGGTGAAGACTTCATCATTAAAAGCCTTGAAATAAATTACTTGAAGAATGTATTTTTAAAAGCAGGCATTCAGCAAGAAGTCAATTGGTCCTAGAAAGTGTAATGGTTGTCTTTATGAAAAGTCAGTCATCTTAAAAAGGATGGCATCAAAAGTTGGAAGTAGTGATCATATAAAAGAAACAATTATGGAAGAAAATTATTTTGGGTGACATAATTATATGTGTCCTTCTATGCCCATCATTATTTGAGTCACTTATTTAAAAATAGAATTTTATTGTTCCATCAAATATTAAAGAAAAAGTTTTCTAACATTTTCTTGATATACATAGTTCAAACTCTTAACACTTATTAAAATGATAGTGGTAACAATTTTATCTTCCTTGATAATGTTGGTTATGCTAATTAGAAAAGTATCTGCATAATTTTAGTAAAATATTAAGAAAAGCAGGGAGGTCAAAAAGTTGATGGAATGTTCTACATCTGCCCTGTCTAATATGACAGTACTATCAAGACTATTGAAATTAAAGTTAAAATAATTAAAATTAAATAAAATTAAAAACACTACCGACATTTAAAGTGATCATGTTTCTACAGTCTACAGCATTGGACAGTGCACATACAGAGCAGCTTCATCATTGAAGAATTTTCTCTTGGACAGAATCAAATAGGACTTTCTACATACCTTGAATTCTCAAGTAAAAGTCAATTTGTTTCCTTATTTTCCTTATGAATTCCATACACGAAGTGAGATGAAATTAAATAATATGATGATGTCTTCTTAAAGGTGAATACAGTTAAAAGGTATTCAGTTTGGATGTAATTCCTTTTCAGAGGGCCAGAAGACAGGAAAGCAATTCTAACCCTAAATATCAGTGATTTCTAAGTTTTTCACAATAAAGAAGTAATCATCTGTATTAAAAGACCGATATTCACACTACCAATTGATAACACAAATTCAGTGTTAGACACAATCTTATATACAGTTAAGTCCCCTAGATACAAACCTTCAAGTTGCAAACTTTCAAAGATATGAACATGTGTTCGCATTTCCAATCACATAAGCTCATTTGTGTGTCTGGCATACATTGTCATGTGTGTGCATCCTCTACAAGTGGTTGTACTTTTGTGTACTTTACTGTATTACTGTACAGTACTGTATAGAGTACAGTAGTATAGTATCTTTATTTCAAGCTATATCTGCAAGAGGACGACTTCATTGAACTCCTTGCTGTGTAACAAGGGGAGCTTACTGATGAAGACCTGATGGAACTGGAGGCTCAGAGAAAGGACGAAGAGAGACAAAAGGAAGAAGTAACTAAAGAACCGAAGAGATTCATGACGCAGAAAATGGCAAGGGGATTTTCTTTATTTGACGAGGCATCGTTAGTTTTTGAGACACAGGACCCTAACATAGAACAGTACTCGAAGGTTGCAGCAGCCTTTCAGAATGAAATCCAGGGTTACTGTGTCATCTATCATGGGGAAAAAAAGAGCTACTACCCAAACATCACTGGATAGCTTTTTCAAGAGGGTAGATAGAATTGAATCCAGCAAGGAACCAGAACCTGTGCCATCAACGTCAGGCGTGAGTGAAATTGCAGCTCGTCCTCCGTCTCCTATTGCTGATGATCTTTCAGCTCTACCATCTCCCACCTCCTCTCCCTCCTCCAGTCAGTAACTTCTTGCCTGTTCACTTGATGCCGGTCCCTGTATGTCAGCTGTTGTACTGTACTACTGTACTTTTCAAGGTACTGTACTGTAAGATTAAAAATTCTTTTTTGTGTTTGTTTTTTTATGTATTATTTGTGTGAAAAGTATTATAAACCTATTACAGTATAGTACTACATAGACGATTGTGTTAGTTGGGTACCTTGGCTAACTTTGTTGGACTTACGAACAAATTGGACTTATGAATGCACTCTCAGAATGGAACTCGTTTGTATGTAGGGCACTTACATATTTGAAATGTAGGGATGCATTTATAAAGAATTATTAACAAAAGTCCTCTAATGAATGTCTTGTGCTAGGAGGGACATGGAACAGGAATCACAAAGTTTCAGTGATGAAATGAATGCTTCTATGGACAAACACAATTACAATCTGCTTCAGTAATTTCTTCACACCTAGATCAAAACTGCTGATTAAACACTCTATATCAAGCATGTCATCACTGTATATCAACATTCTATATACAGTATGCCAAAGCTTCTAGAGAATACCACTCTCTAGAGTTAGCCAATCAATTAGCAAATATATAAGCTCTGATTTTCAGGGTAAGGAGGGAAGATAATTTGCTTAAAGCTGACCCTTTAGACCCTTTGACAACTCTGAATCAATCCACTGACCTATTATCATATTCAAAATGTTGGAAGTAGTTGGAGCCTATTATGTACATATGCCAATATAACGTGAATTTAACACATAATTTTATTCATCAAAGGAATGTCAAAAAGAATCTGCTTATCTTATTACAGCCTCATCTTTTTAAACACATAAATCATGGAGGTCTTTTTCTGGGGGGGTCTTTCCTTTTTATGTGGTTGTGATGGTAAAACATATGTTGAATGCTTTTGATTAAAAGTTTTAGAAAATTATTTATTAACATATATGTTTATATATGTAAGGTATGGAACCAAAAAACAAATAGATAAAAGTAAGGATGTCTGGAGGTGAGAGAAAGAATAAGAGAGGGTGCAGAAATAGATTGGATCTGGATGGTAGCTCCCTATACCCATGGCCAGAGTGGAGATGAAAGTTAGCATCTATGGAGTGGTCTGGAATGTATGGTCATTCCAAGACCAGGCAGAGTATCAGAAAAGTACTGCAGATGAGGAGAGTTTCAGAGAAAAACTCAGTAAGGGTCAGAAATAAAGGCAGTCAAGCACCAAGGGGCAGTGACAGGAGCAGTAGGTGTGAGTGGACCCAAGAACAAATTTCAATAGAGAAATGAAGATAATGGATTTAGCAGTAAGGGATTATGATACAAGTATCATTGATTTAAAAGTATGTAAAACCTCAAGCAGTTAATGATATGCTCACAAATTACTGAGATTATATTATATATATATTTTTCTGGAATATTATACATTCCATTAGAAATCATCAACAACCTGTAATTAGCTTTTATTATGACTTGAAACATTAAAGCCCATGGTGTCCATGGCGTTTTTCTTCAATTCATCCTTTGTCAGTCACCAAATACATTATTTTTTAAACAATTTTTCATTTTAATTCCTTTTCTTCTCATAAGACCTCCATCCCATTGATATCCTCATTATCTCTGGCCTTAATTACTATGACAACTCAGCATATTCCCACTTGCCCCTTGTTTTCCCCCAACCACTATCATACCATTAATCTGCTCAATAGTGTCCAATGGAAAAGAACAGAATGGCTCCATGTGACAAGTAAGATCGACTTGAACTATACAACCCTGTTACTGATGCAAAATCTTTCTCATTCAAATTCTCCACCATAGTACCAGTGATTATCTTGGGGTTCTCCAGTTATACCAGGCTTAAAATGGGCACTGGGTCTTTGCCCATGATATTATATTGACTTGAGACTTTCTCTTTGTTTCCCTTCCCTAGGTTCCCAAAATTATTTATAAAAGAAAACACAAGGGCTTCCCTGGTGGTGCAGTGGTTGGGAGTCCACCTGCCGATGCAGGGGACGAGGGTTCGTGCCCCGGTCCGCGAGGGTTCCGCGTGCCGCGGAGCGGCTGGGCCCGTGAGCCATGGCCGCTGGGGCTGCGCGTCCAGAGCCTGTGCTCCGCGGCGGGAGAGGCCACAGCAGTGAGAGGCCCGCGTACGGCAGAAAAAAAAAAAAAAAAAAAGCACGCACAAAATCTACTTCCTCCTTAAACTAATTATAGTGCTATTTACATGGTAGCCTTTCTAAACCAATATCTTTAACCTTTAGACCAAAGATCTAAGATGAGGGGCTGAGTTAGTGAGAGGAATTACAATTCATAAGTACATAACACACTGTCTATAGACTGTAGAAATAAACATCATGCAAAAAGTATATAAGAATATTAAAAATACACAGATAATTTTACATATATATAGATATAACTTCTTTAAAACATATTTCAGTCATTTTTACTTAATATTTATAATGCAAAACAATGGTCTTGCACTTCATCACTTAGAGGTCTTTCATCTAACTTTTCAAATTACAGGAATGTAAATTCTACTACTATTTAATATTTGATGTTTGTTAGATTTTTGGTTTTAAATTCAATCCAGTGATTCTGGGGTAAAATATTAATTAATCATTTTTTTCCTCTAGAGATAAAATGTCATTAATTTTGAGGTTAGATGCTTTAGGCAAGATGTGAGGAACTTCTTTTTGCTTCATGTATTAAAAAATCTATGGCCCTTAGTTTTTCTATGAAAAATATTTTCTTGGGGAAAAGAATATCTGACAAGAAACTTGAACATATAAGATTATATCAAACTTTACTGGCCTAAAAAACAGATTATGAAACTATACTCTTAATATGACTTAGGCAATACATGCCAATATTTGCACTGTTTTCAATTTGTTATGATACTGTATACTCACACCTATCCATTATTCCTTTTTATTTTAAGTTAGAGAAATGGTTTTATATTTCATTGATCTTACCAAAGCCTACATGTATTCTGATAACTGAAAAAAATAAAAATCACCAAGATAAAACCACTCCAAATCTTTCTGAGTGACAAAATTTTACTATTATTACTCTGGTCTTTTAAAATATAGTATGTGGGGGGGGGGCATTTAGATTTCTAAAAGCAATAAATGACATTAGCTGAGAATGTTTTATGTGAGGAACAGTTTAAAATATATTAGTCAGCATTTTAATGGGGAAAAGTGAAAGATGTAATAACAGATTCGTCTGTCTTCAACATGTCTTCCTATTTACCACAAAAGGTACCAAATCCAATATCCTATAAAATTCAAAATGATTGAAGCATCTTTAAAATTCAAATTGTTGACAAAACAACAATAAACCTAATATAAATAGCTAAATCAATTTGGATCACTTTTTGAAATGAAAACCTCAATTCTACCCAAGGTTAGAATCTACACTTAGAAATTTTCAGATGTGGGAATGAAGAAATGGAATGATCTGCCACCTATTCACGTCTGATGGTACCCCGCAGGAAATATTTCTCTTGGGAAATTTTATTACAGAAAATACATAAAGAGAATTTATTCAGTCATCCTGACTTTCATTAAGACTATCAGGCAAGTCTGAACCTGCTTCTAGAAAGGTGCCTCAATCTCCAAAGAAAATAAATTTTAGAATCTCTTCCGCTGTCAGAGGGATCACAGAATTAGGATAAACCATATAGTTCCAGTATGTAGAAGAAGACATAAACTGTTGTCTGGCCACCATCCAAAACAAGTACTTCCATCCTGTATTCACCAGTGAAAATGTTTTCTACCATGTGCCTCACTTCTGAGTAACTCCTCTTAAGAAATAAGCATCAGATAGAGTGACAACATGTGAAAACAAAAGGAAAGCCTAGCTCAACTAAAAGATTTTTCTATATTTTAGATAGATACAAATTTTCTAATATCCATCTAATATCACTGGCTGGTATCTCTTAACTAGAATATTTGGTTCCAACTCTGATCAAAATACAAATTTGGCCCAATCGAACTAATAGCATTGTTAGTTATCAAGATAAGTATATTTAATGATGTTTATAAAAAGTTTTCTCTTAGAGTTTTTTCCCCATGAAAAATATAAAAGTTGCTTGCAAATGTGTGTCAATACACAAATAGCCAAGGAAATCAATAAGAGAAATTATTAATTTGAATGTAAAATAAAGTTAACCTGATTTGTTTAATACACAAAATAATTTTTTCATTCACCTTCTCCTTATAAAGGGATTTTAGTAAAACACTTGTGCAGTGACTTAGCAATGACAAGGTAACAAGTAAAAAATTGAGGAAAGAGGACATGTCATTAATTCCTACATATGAATGATAATTTAGCAGGATGTAAAGACTACAGAAAAATGCTGACAAACTGCAAATGATTTTGTTTGATTGTTTTCTTCCAAGTAGTTGTCTGGTTAACAGAATGTTAAACATAGCATTTGCTTTAAAACCTGCTGTTGAAAAAGTTTTGTAATATATGTTCACTGATCTTTTCTTTGAGTCTCAAGGCAATAGTGATGTGCCGCGAACCCTAGAGTTGGACAGATTTAAGTTTAAATTAAGGTATCACCCTTTACTCAATGTTTGAACTTACACACTATACTTTTATTTTTTACTCAGTGAAAGTCTAAAGTAAATGTTTCTGGTCAGCCAGGAATTGTGGTATGTGGTAGGGAGAAGTGGGAGACATGACTTGGTAGAGGAGCAATACAAGAATAAATGTTGTGCCATCTTCAATTTGTAACTCTCAGTGTTGCCTAGATACTACTTCCTAGTCTCCTGAAAGAAGAAAAGATCATGCATAATCAAATGTCTAAGCTATATGTGTCAATCACATAACACTTCTGCTCATCTTCTATTGGTTAAAATTTAACTATATGAGCACACATAACTGTAAGGAAGGCTGAGATGCTGTTTGACTCTGGTGGCTAGGAAGAGGAGAAAATGAATTTAATGAATAGCTAGAAGTCTCTGCCACCTACCTACCACATACAGCTATACTGCAGATTGAATGACATAATATAAAGTTCAGTCAGTATTCACCATGTTAAAACAATATTTGCTATTATTATTAATGTCAGTGTTACCATTCTGAACTTCATTTTTCATTACAGAGCTTTCAGGTTGTGAAAGACTGTAAATTGGTTAAATATTTACTCTTTCCCAGAGAGAGTCTGAAAATATCCTTTCTAACACTCTGATACAACATTTATACTTTGATATAATGAAAAAAGAATGAACTTTGGAGTTATATTAACTAGAGACTAAACTTCTACTTTCCTACGTAATTAATACCTGGGTAACTACAAATTAACAAATAGTTATTGAATTCACCTTGTACTGTGCTCTAAGAACAGAGATAAAATTAAAGTTTGGGTGGATAAACATTAAATAGTGACAATATTTTTAAATGAGTCCAATTATAGTGATAAATTCAGAGAGTGAATATAGTCAATGTGAAGTGCAGGTGACATCATACCAACTCATGTCTCCCACTTCTCCCAACTGCATACCACAATTCCTGGCTGACCAGAAACATTTACTTTAGACTTTCACAGAGTAAGAAATAAAAGTATAATGTGTAAGTTCAAACACTGAGTAAAGGGTGAAGCCTTAGTTTAAACTTAAATTAGGTGACATCTAGTAGGATGGTTATTGTGCTAGCTCAGGCAAGAAATGATAGGGACTTGAATTTGAGCTGTAGCTAAAAGAAAGAAGAAAAACACATTTGACCAAGCTTTTACATGTGTGGTAACAGTACCTGATTAATAATTAAAAGTTTGAGAATTAAAAAGAAAAAAATTTGAAGGCATTTTCAAGATTTATCACCTGAAGGAGAGGTAATATTACCTGAGTAGAAAACACAGGAGAAAAAGTAGATTTAGTAGAAAAGATAATAATTTAAGTCTTAGGTATGTAAGTTTGAGTTCCCTGTTTGAATTACATTGAAAATGCCTTGTTGGTAGTTAAAAATTGCCTGGAAAACAGAAAATTTTATGGTTAGAGATAAAGATATCAGAACAATGAACATAAATGTGAATTACCGGGTGAAAACTAATCAGAAAAAAAAAAACAAAGAAAAGAACTCTGGGAATAGACTAGGAGGAACTTATTAGAGAAAAGAGAATGAGAGAGCAGTGATGACACAGAATCAAAGGATTAGAGAGACAAGAAGGAGGCAACACTTCATCCCAGTTTATAGCTGATTCACTTTGTTATAAAGTAGAAACTAACACACCATTGTAAAGCAATACAGATGTTAGAAAAAAGAAGGAAACAGTCCACCAAATTGTCAGTTGTTTTTAATATTAATTTTTATTTTCTCAGGTATTTGGAAATGCCAATTTGTATGAGGACCAAATCAACTAGAGGTCCAGATTGCAGTTAGTTGAGAAATAAAAGAGATTAGAGAAAATGGATACTGTAACTGCAGACAAATCATTTAGTAACCTTCTCGGCAAGGAGAAAGAAAGAAGTATGGAAGTGACATAACCAGAAAACAGGTCAGAGATTTTAATTTTTAGGTTAAAGGATATCTCAATATGTTTGAAAACTGAGATAAAGGAAGTCAGTGGGGAAGAGATTTACATAATAATAGGAAAAAAGACAATGTGAAAACCATAAGCTTGAAAAGGAGCTGAAATACTGCTTCTACTAAGACAAGGTGAAGTCAGGGACATTCCATGGTAGATGAAAAGGAAGATGAGGAAACCATGGCTCTCTCTGTTTCTTAGTAAATAATGAACAAAGTTATCTGTGGCAAAGTGAATGACTTTCAAGGTACATATTTTACTTGTTCATTTATTCAAAAAATATTCTTTGAATGCTAAGTTCTAAACACTAAGATAGGTGCTGGAAACACAAAATTGAATTCAACATGCTTCCTAACCTCAAAGTGCTTACATTTTGATAAGAAGACAAATAAGGAAACCAGTGATAAGGGAACTGTGTGGTAAGTGCTATGATAGAGATGGGGACAGGATGCTTCTTAACAGAATGGAGCTCTAACATAATGCATGGAAGAAGAGAAAAAACAAGGGGCATTTCCTGATGGAAAGAAAGCTAAAGATGAGTCTTAAGACTGAGTAGTCTTTAAGGAGACAACTAAGGAATTGGGAAGGGTGTTCTTGGTAGGGAAAACAGCATGACTGAAGGCAGAGTTAGAAAAAAGAATGATGAATTCAGAAATGAGTTTGTGTATACGGCTGGAGCTTAGGACTTGAGTGAGGAATTTATAAGTAAGATTAGAGATACTGAAGAGTCAAACTGCAAAGCACTTCTTGGGCTAAGCAATGCAGTTTAGCATTGTATTTTCAGATAAGTTATGGTGAGCTATGTTAACATTTAAAATGTGAAGGTAAGCTCTTCAGATTTGCATTTGAGAAAGAATACTCAGATTCAAGGAAGAGGATGACCTGCTAGAGGCAGAAAGACTAGTTTAGGGTTTAGGCATTATTGCCTAAACTGATCTAAGGCAAGAGAGATGGAAAATAGATGAAAAATATAAGACCTATTTAGGAATTGAAGCTTGATTGATCAGGCTTGGAAAGGGAAAGAAGTATCCCAGTATGAAGCATAGGTCTTTAGTGGATAGCGGTACCAATAATAAGATAGAGAATAGAGAAGACTGAATTGGGGAGGAAGATAATCTGGTTTTGAATTTTTTTAATGCATCAATCAGAGTTCAACCAGAGAAGCAGAACCAGTAGTATACACAGAAAGAGACAAGAGAGAGAGAGATTCATTATAAGAAATTGGCTTACGTTGTAAGGACTGGGGCTGGCAAAGCAAGGCCAAGATCCACAGAATTTCTTTTCTAAGGCTTAAGTGACTTGAGTTTATTTATCATATATGCTGAAGGTGAGAATCTTTTGAAAGTCAGAAAGGAGTAAGAGTAGAATGGTGCAAAAGAATGGAGCAAAACAATGACCTGAGTGAGGAAGTGGAGAACCAGAAGGATTTGGACAATTCCAACCAGCCCCTTATTAGAGGGAAATAAAAAGGCTCAAATTGAAATGTTACATGGGTATCCAAGTTGTAGGGACAAAACCATTTACCAGTATATGTGTGGAAGTAGAAATAAAGTAAAAGAATTTAAGAAATTTTCTTGACAGTAGGCAC
The DNA here is from genome assembly GCF_011762595.2 of Tursiops truncatus. Taxonomy (NCBI): domain Eukaryota; kingdom Metazoa; phylum Chordata; class Mammalia; order Artiodactyla; family Delphinidae; genus Tursiops; species Tursiops truncatus. The sequence continues at coordinate 110,000,236 of NC_047037.1, read as the reverse complement.
AAAGGTTATAATTTAGTTTTAATGATAATATTAGATCACTTGTAGTCAGAAGATAAACAAAAAGGATATGGGGGGAAATTGGACCATAGGTTGCTATTTAGCATCTGGATATGAAATTGTGCATTAATTCCACTCTCAGCACCATGTTTTTGGCTCATTGTATCAGTTTTGAGCTACAGTGGAAAGAGATGTGCACTGTATTATTGTCATATCAATAGAGCCATAAGGGTAGCGGAAAGGTCAAGATTTCCCTATCTAGGGGGGGTTCCCTGGTGGCGCAGTGGTTGAGAGTCCACCTGCCGATGCAGGGGACACGGGTTCGTGCCCCAGTCCAGGAAGATCCCACATGCCGCGGAGCGGCTGGGCCCGTGAGCCATGGCCGCTGAGCCTGCGCGTCCGGAGCCTGTGCTCCACAACAGGAGAGGCCACAACAGTGAGAGGCCTGCGTACCGCAAAAAAAAAAAAAAAAAAATTCCCTATCCAGTGACCTTTATCTTATCAGAGCTTTGTTGTCAACCCAGGGAGTTGTAACTCAACAATGTATTCTGCTATACATAGGTTTATGTAGGTTCCAAGTGCTCCCAGAATATCCTGTAGGTCACTTATCTCAGGGAGACTCTTGAAAATTAAGGAAATCAGTCAATACCTAGATTTCATGTATATTTAGATTTCACAGGGAATAATGTTCTTATTATAAAATCAAAAAAAAAAAAGAAGGAAGAGAGGAAAAAAGATAGGTAGGATGATAAGAAGGGGGCAGTAAAGGAAGGAAGGAGGATGGATGTAATACTATGTAATTCTTTATCTTGGTATGCATGTAATTAAATTAAAAACATAACCACACAATAATAACAACATTGTATTAGTTTCCTAGGGCTTCCATAACAAATTTCCACAAACCAGGTGGATTACAACTACAGAAAGTTAATTTCTCAAATTTCTGGAGTCCAGAAGTCCAAAATCCAAGTGTCAACAGGGCCATGATCTTTCTGAAGTCCCTAGGGAAGAATCCTTCTTTGCCTCTTCCTAGCTTTTTGTGGTTGCCTACAATCCTTGGCATTCCTTGGCTTGTAGCTATATCATGCCAATTTCTGCCTCTATCTTCATATGACCATCTTCCCTCTGCATGATTCTGTGTCTCTGTCTCCAAATGTCCCTCTTCTTTATCTCATAAGTACGCCAGTGACTGAATGTTGGGCTCACCCTAATCCCATATGACCTCATCTTAGCTTGATTACATACACAAAGATTCTATTTCCAAATAAGGCTCCATATTCACAGGAGCCAGGATATAGGACTTGAACATATCTTATGAGGGTACATAATTAAATCCACTACAACAAATGTTTACCAAAGGAAAAAATTGTTCTATCTTAAATTATTGCAAGTTCTGAAATAATTGAACTATCATTTCTTCCTAGTCTTGTCTCAATAACTTAGTTTTCTCATCTATAAATTGAGGACAATATTAGTTTCTACCTTCTCAAGTTACTGTGAGGATTAAATTTACTTATGATGTCTAGTGTTTAGAATAGCTCCTGGCTATAGTAGGCACTTTATAGGTGTGCGATGGGCAGCCTTGAAACACCTGCCAGCCCCTTCCACAATGGTCCTCCCAAGACTTCACTCTGAAGAAATGAAAAGATTAGCTAAATCTTATTGTTCACACAGTATGGGAAGGAGTCCATCTATTAGTGAGACAGCACTAATTAAAGTATTTTTATCATGTTTCCCCTATTATTTCTGCAACTTACTCTATAATTGGACAATTTACTCTATTAGACAATGACCTTGGGCATTGTGCTTGGTTTTAGCAGCCCATTCTCAGTCGATTTCTAACAGAAGCAGGTGAACTCTTAATTGGTATGCCTGGAGAGAAATATAAACATGTCAAATGAATAACCATTGGGTAATAGGCAGTGTTGGATGACATTCACTTTCTCCTCTGCCAACTGCCTTTAACGTAACTTGGTAACAAAGCAGGACAACTCTTCCTTTTCTATACAGAGGTAAGATTAGCTCATCTAAAAGGTATAATAGGGGAGGAAGGCAGCCTAAAGTGAACAGGATAGGCCAGCAGCAGCAATTTTCACTTAGCAAGTGTTATTAATAGACAAGCCTAGGCTGTGGAAAACAATAGCTGTGCTACTTAAAGATTTGTTTTAGTCCCATATGTCAGTCAAAATTCCCTTTATTGATTATATCTATTACAGAAATAAAGGTACTGAATCTCTTCCTAGCCATCAGCCCAATTAATTGGTAATGTTATTTTGCAAAGTTGGGAAATTCTATTAGAGCATTACCCTAACCTGCATTGTGTTTTATTGTTTGTTTGTTTGTTTAAACTACAGATACATGAAAAAAAAAAAAACCCAATGATTTCTCTATTAATTTGTGATCCTAAAGATCTATCTAACTAAACAGTGAATCTCAAAAGGATGAATAATCCCCTTTTCTACAAGAGCTTCACCGTGAAGAAAGAATTAACCAGGGAGCTGCAATAAGCACAGTGAATCCTAGTCCTGTGCAATTTGAGGTTAGCTTGGCAAAGTGTCCTATAATCCATTGACAGCAGCCAGATATTTGAATCCTTTATTTTCATACTGAATCTAGGGAGGTAATAAGGGAAAAGAAGGAGGGCAGAATTAGTCCCAATATTTTAATTAGGAAAAGAGAAAACTGATATTCTCTTCCCTGTCTTGCTCTAATGACATACACACACCTATATGTAGATACATTTAAAATAAATTAAAATCCTTCTCTCACTTTCTGTCCTAGTTATTAAGATAGCATTTTCATCAAAGAGACTTAAATCAGTGCTTCTCAAACCTGTTGGCTTAGCATCGCCTAGAGTCATTTTAACACCTTGTGATACCTAAACTGGACCTAGACCAATTAAATCAGAACTGGGTAGGGTAGGAGATGGGATAGCTGCGTAGGTATTTTTTTAAAATCGTCCTGAAATATTCTAGTGTTCTGGGAAGTATCCTTCCTGAAGTAGCTGTGAACCACTGACTGACAGGGCTAGAGTTTCATATTTTAGGTGCTTCATATTGTTCATCTTCCACACCTGTTCCTTGTTATTTCCCCAGTTTGTAGAAATCACTACTCAATGTTAATGAGGTTCTTACACTGAGAAAGCACAGTTGCTTCTTTATTTTCCCTTTCCTTTCCTTTGGGATTTCTAGCATTTGCTGTGTGGGCATTAACTTCCTGACCTTTCTAAGGTATAACCACACTAGGTTAGTTCTATGATAGCATTGATAACAAAAGTGCCTATTACGGATCCTATTCCTGTGTAATTGTCTAGAAAACAACACAAATATAGTTAATGTTTTTTAGAATTCTGTACTGATAATAATTGAAATACAACCAAAACACGTTAACTTTAAGAAAAGTTCAATCTATCGAACATTCACATTAGCAGCAACTCAGGTTTTCTAGCCATAATTATACCAATTTTTCGTAAAGTATGCCCCTTCTTGTTGCTTAAATAGCCCTTTAGATGTCGAATTACTCTTCTAGAAGTCATATTACTGCTTATCCTTTAAGAATTGTGAGTAGTTTAGTAGGGTCATAAGGCCTAGAACAACTCAGTAATCTCAAATGCAAGAGAATTGTACATTAGTCTGTTTCCAAAAGGACAATGACCTGAGATGTAGTGTGCATTATAAATAAAATGAACTTCTACAGCAGTGTAATTTCAATATTTATTCATTTATTTCCATACCAGAATAAGGAAAAAAAAAAACCTATGTTCATAGCTAATAGCAACATACATATTTCTCACATTATTGCTTCCAAGATGTCCCAAACAATGCTATTTTCAAGTAAGCATTCATTTGCAAATCTGGCAGGCTTCATTATCTATTTCTAAGATATTCTTAGCGACTTTTAAAACTGGGAGGCAGGTACATTTATTATGACAATCCTGACGAGTATTGTGAAAAAATAAATAAAATAAATGAATAAGCATATTACTATTTGAAATAAACTAGTGTAAACTTTAAAGGCATTGACTAATAGTTTAACCACCACTACTACAAAATTTACCATGGGGTGAAGGCTACATAAGGGCAGGCCTACAGGCAACTTCATTTTGTGGCACTTCATCAGATCTGAGCATTGACTTAATTTTTCTCATGTATTACATTATTGATATCAGAGTTACAGAATCAATTGTATAGGGGGCCCCACAGACCACTTTGTTAAATTTATGAGTATCTATTTAGGATCAAGAGCCAGTCAATTTTCTTCTATCCTGTTCCTCATTAGTATGGGTTTTTTTGTTGTTTTGTTTTGTTTTGTTTTTGCAGGATTGCCTAACTCATTTGAGAGAGCAATTTAAGTGGTGTATCCTTGCATACACTATCAACTTCCAATCAAGCCACTCCATGGCAAACATAATTTTGCTTCCAGGCAAAAGAAAAACAACAACAAATTGTTTCCTTTTATCATTGTTCTTCCCATTAAATTAACTGGCAGAGGTCATTCACACACTGGCTAAAAGAGTGGGGTGATTTACATCTCAGTCACCACAGAAGGGAGAGTAATTGGATAGGATTTAGTTGTGAACACAGGAATAAAATGTCAGCAAAAACTAAAAACTTCTGGATATTTAACACAACAGTTATGGGTTTCTTATTGTGGAGCCTGTCCTGCCTGTCAGCCAATAAATATGTATTAGATACCCACAACTTCCCCAAAGTAATTAAAAATTAAACAGATTTCTTCATCTCCTGGGCCTACAGTTCACCATAAAATCATAATCATCAAAATTCATTCTTATTCACTTGGTTCTCTGATATGTTCAGTCTATAAATATTTATAGCATGCTGCTTTCTCCTGTCGAAAAGTTTAGTCTTGTATGAAGGATATAACCAAGCACATAGAGCTAGCTACCTAAATGAGGTAAGTGCCACGAGACAAGCATGAATGAAGAACTATGGTGCAAAGTACAGGCAGTTTACCAGAAGCCCATCTGCCAGAGTAAGTACCAATATAAGTAAGCAGAAACATAAAATATAATTGAGGATATATGAGACTGTAAGTAGCCTATAAGATGGTAAGATAACTTATGCCAACAACGGCATGAAGCATCTTCTGTTCCTGGCCAAAAAGGATAACTGACACCAGACTAGCCCTCCCTCTGAACAATACAATTGGATAAAATAAGTGAAACAATGTTTTAAGGTATTAGACTACAGGCAGCAGAGAACTGAGTGAAGGGAAACTGGTAAGCAGAGTTATACTCTCCCCTCATCTTTCTGTCTAGAAGCACTTTGTACACCAAGGTACAGGGGAAGGAAGCCCAAACAGAGAAGGGTAGTCTCACTGAGTTGAGAAGACAGATAAGAGGGAGCTGTACAGAGAAGGAGCTCCACAAATCTCCATAAACTTCCCCTCGCATCAGTATCAGGATACTAAACTGCATATGAAACAGTTCAGGAAGGCTAGAAATACCTGATTTCTTCCTAGAGGTATGCATTACACAACTGTGCACTTATTAAAACTCACCAAATTCTACATTTGAGACTGATGCACTTCACTTTTTGTAAAATATATCTCAATTTTTTAAAAAAGTGGTGACATGACCTGGCTCACCTTTTAATGAGATCACTCTGGCTGCTTTGTTCCATTTTAATCAAGTGAGGACACATGGAAGCAAGAAGAAGAGGTAAGAGCCTATTGCAGTAAGTCAACAAGAGATGGCTTGACCTGGACCAAGGTGTTTATCAGTGGACTTGTTACAGTTCCGAACATATTTTGAATCTAGGACCATGGATTTACTGGTGAACTGGAGAGGGGTGGGAGACAAAAAAAGAAGTCAAGAATGGCTCCAGGGGCTTCCCTGGTGGCGCAGTGGTTGAGAGTCCGCCTGCCGATTCAGGGGAAATGGGTTTGTGCCCCGGTCCTGGAAGATCCCACATGCCGCGGAGCGGCTGGGCCCATGAGCCATGGCCGCTGAGCCTGCGCGTCCGGAGCCTGTGCTCCGCAATGGGACAGGCCACAACAGTGAGAGGCCCGCGAACCGCAAAAAAAAAAAAAAGAATGGCTCCAAGTTTTGGCCTGAACAAATAGAAGGATGAAATAAACATGTACTGATATAGGAAAGAATATGGGTGAAGCATGTTGGAGTGAAAAAATCAGTTTTAGATGTGTTAGAAAAGTTGGCTGAGATCACCAAGGGACTGCATGTAGGTAGAGAAAAGAACCATTCATGGTCTGATCCCTGGGAAACCCTCACAATAAAAAGCCACAAAGCTGAGAAGAAGCCAGGAAAAGAAACTGAGATGAAGTGGTGTGTGAAGCAGGATAAAATTCAGGAGGATGGATGTCCTGATAGCTGTGTTAATCATCTGTCTTTTGCTGCCCAGAGGTCAACCTCTCCCTATCAACGAGATCCTTAGACTTTGAAACATATTCCATTCTCTTCTATTTAAACAAAACAAACACCCATTCACCCCAGCTATAAACCTAGCTCCTTTGTTATCAAAGTCAACATTTTAGAAAAAGTTGTCTCTTCTTCCACACTTTCCACTCACTCCTCAACTCTCTCCAGACTGGGTTCAGCCCCTAGTGCTTTGAGGAAGGCACTAACGTCACCAAAAGTATAGGTGTCTGGATCCAAATTTTAGGTTCTCCCCTAGATCTGATCTTACTTGAGATCTTTCATGGGAATTTGATATTTTCTACTTACTCTAATTTTCAAGAATCACACCTTTCTGGATTTTTTCCCTTCCTTTCTGGCTTCTCCTTCTTAGACTTTTTGGCCTCACCTGGCCTTTAAATGTTGGAATTTCTCAAAGCTCAGTTATGAGCTCTTTAATCAATCTATATTCAATCCTTAAGCAATCTCATTCATGACAGATGGCATAACAGAATGATTAAGAATATGAATGTATTTTCCAATTTGCCTGGGTTCAAATATAGCTCTGACACTAGCTTTGCAATCATGGCAAGAGCTTAACCTCTTTTTGTCTCAGTTTTCCCATTTATTTTAAAATGGAGATTATAAAGGTACTTATCTCACAGGTATAATGATGTCGCTAAGATAAAATAAGCCCATGTTTGTAAATCACTAATACAAAGGAACATAGCTTTACCATGTAAGCAGATGGTTTACACCTGTTTTTCACTGGCCTAGACTTCCTCTCTAAACTATAAACCCACATATACAACCTTTTACTTTTTAGTCTTAACTTAGATTTCTCAAAGGTATCTCAAACTCAACATGTCCAAAACACAACTCATGATCTATTCCTCAAAGCCTTGTGTTCTTTCACGTTTCTCTATTCCACAGAATGACATTACAGCTCAGAAAACTAGGCAATAACCTCGACATTATTCTTTCCCTCACCACAACCTTCACACTCATATTCAATGCATACCCACATGTATTGATTATACTCTTTACATACTTCTTGTATCTATCTCCTCCTTTTCAATAAGCTCTGCACCCACTAGCCTATTCTAGTCTACCTTTATCTCTACTTTCCACCACTGAATAATTGTTTTTTCAGTTTTAAAGAATTCTTAAGATTAAAGAAACAAAAATTAGACTTGAAACAAAACAACCAACATAAATATTCCCTGATTAAAAATCATCCCAACTTCTCAGCAATGCCCCAGAACCTCCCTCCTACAAGTAATCAGGAAATAAATGAGTTGGAGGCCAATATTCAAGGGCTAATAAAATGACTGGCTTTGTCTTATGAATATCTACAAAGCCAGAAGTACAAATCTAGAAACAATTCAAGACCCAACTATCTTTACCAGTCCCCAGGCCAGAATACTGAAGCAAATGCAATAGTTTCTTATTTTGACACTGTGCATCTATTGTTTCTTCTATTCTCTATGCTGCAGCCAAAACAATCAACTGCTTGCTTGTTCCCCAAGCTCAGCATAAAATATTTCATCGATTTATAACGATTCAGGGAAAAGCCCAAAATTCCTAACATAGCTTACAAATTTCTCCATTGCTGATATCTTCCTGGTCTTATTTCTACCAATCTCTTAATTTTTAGTATTTCTCTTGCTTTCAATAAATTCTTTTAAAAACACACATGCTTCCTTCTGCAGTAGAGCATTTGTGCATGCCCTTTCCTCCTTCATTCTACTTATTTAATCCTTATTCTGCACTCAGAGTTCAGCTCAATAATCATTTTTCTTAAAGCTTTTCCTGCCTCCAGGAAAAAATCTGCCAATTCATGCAGACTTATCAATATACACTTCTCTTTATTCTACATATCATTGTGACGATTTTACCTTTTTAAATAATAATTTGGTTCACGAAAACTCCATGAGTATAAAAACAGGGTCTACATTTGCTTATCATTGCAAGCCCAGTATTGGTCAAGTTGACCCTTTAACAATAGGGGGCCTAGGGGCACTGATACCCCATGTAGCTGAAAATCTGTGCATAACTTTTTAGCTCCCCAGAAGCTTAACTACTAATAGCCTATTGTTGACTGAAGCCTTACAGATAACATAAACAGTTGATCAACACATACTTTGTGTGTTATATGTATCTGTTATCTTACAATAAAGTAAACTAGAGGAAAGAAAATGTTATTAAGAAAATCATAAGGAAGAGAAAATGCATTTAGAGTACAGTACTGAATTTATCCATACTGTAAGTTTACATCATCTATTTACAAGATGAATTGTCTGTCAGTAGCTACATCAATATTGTTTTTATTTTTTGTTTTTTTTTGCGGTACGCGGGCCTCTCACTGTTGTGGCCTCTCTCGTTGTGGAGCACAGGCTCTGGACGCGCAGGCTCAGTGGCCATGGCTCACGGGCCCAGCCGCTCTGCGGCATGTGGGATCTTCCCGGACGGGGGCACGAACCCGTGTCCCCTGCATCGACAGGCGGACTCTCAACTACTGCGCCACCAGGGAAGCCTCAATATTGTTTTACATGACATAAAACACTGCAGATGTTATATGTATTACTAACACTAGATATCAAAAATGAAAAGATAATGTGAAAAATAAATTCATATTTATTTACAGGTATATCAATTCATGCATTGATAACAAAGAAGCAGCAATATGATTGCTTTCTGGTAGTCTAGTGTAATCAATATGATTGCTTCACCACAGCCTAGCCATACACTAATAAATGAATCATTATAAAATTTTTGTGGTGTACAGTAGTGTAGTTAAATTTTTTAAAAAACTACCTACATGTGATGATAGGCTGATATGCAGTTTCTCCAATTACAAGAGAGAGGCATACTGTACAGTAATGTATTTATTTGAAAGCAAAGTTATAAAACAGGAAGAAAACTAACTCATTATTAATTTTATATTAAATATCACTCATATTATGCCTGTGTAAGGACAGTCTGTTCATTTCAATATAAGTCTTGCACACAGTATTCTACAGGATGAATACTTTGGTGATGATGATGATTAGAAACAAAAACATTTCATATAGTTCTTGCTATACAGTTATTAGATTTTCACACAAATACATTCACACATGAACATAACAAATAAGTTTATTAACTGTACAGTATGCAGATTATTTACTACTTATTAAGTGGAAGTGGATCATCATAAAGTTTGTTGTCTTCACATTGAGTAGACTGAGGAGGAGGGAAAGGGGGTGTTGGTCTTGTTGTCTCAGGGGTGGCAGAGGGAGAAAAGGTAGAGGAGAAGGAGAGGCAAAAGAGGCAGGCATACTGGGTGTAACTTTATGGAAATACATCATAATTTCTGTCTATTTTGCTTTTTCATTTCTCTAAAAATGTTTCTAAAGGGTAACAATCCTTCTTCCACCATTTGCTTTAGTTTCAGTGCCCATAACATTGAAGGGTCCATGTCATAAAATAAGTCAAAAGCAGTCTTGAATAACTGGGACCCTTCTGTCAGATGTCTAATGTCAGTTTGCTTTCTGGCTCTGCTTCTTCTACATCTTCCTCCTTATCATCTGGTACTGGTTCAGAAGCACTCATCTCACCAAGTCATCTTCTGTTCCTCTGGTGTGGTGTGTGTTCATTCTTGAATTTCTCCAAGATTCACACCTTGAAACCCTTCACTCCCCACCTTTTTTACCATATCCACCATCTCTTTCATGATTTCCTTGATTAGCTCTATTGTGAATACCGTGAAGTCATGTACAACCTCTGGACAGATTTCTCCAGCAGGAATTTATTGTTTCAGGCTTGATGGATTTCATGGCTTTTTCAACAATGATGGTATCTTTAATAGTGTAATCCTTCTAGACGTTCATGATCTTCTCTATCAAGGTTCTCTTTCATAGCATTGACAATCCTTTCCATAGAGTACCGTGTATAATGAGCCTTAAAGGTCCTTATGACACCCTGATCTAGCGGCTGAACTAGATATGTTCTTTTGGGAGCAAGTAGGCCACTTTGATGCCTTTGGTATTGAATTCATGGGGTTCTGGGTGGCTAGAGGTATTGTTCATTATCAAAAGAATCTTAAAAGACAGATTGTTACTGATAAGATACTTCCTGACTTCAGGGACAAAGCATCAATGGAAGCAATCCAGAAAAAGTTCTTGTTGTCCAGGGCTTGTGTACAGCCAAGAGACTGGCAGCTGGTGTTTATCTTTTCCCTTCAAGGCATGGGGATTAACAGCTTTAAAGATAAGGGCAGTCCTGATCATAAATCTGACTGCATTTGCACAAAACAGTAGAGTTGGCCTATCCCTTTCTGTTTTAACTCATGGTGCTCACTTCTCTTCCTTACCAATAAACGTCCTCTGTGGCTTTTTTTTTTTTTTTTCCAGAATAGGGCACTTTTGTCTGCATTAAAATCCTGTTCAGGCAGATATCTTTTCTCTTCACTGATTCTCTTAATGGTGTCTGGGAACTCATCTGCTCTTTCTTGGTTGGCAAAAGTAGCTTCTCCTCTTGACTTTTTTTAAGCTAAATCTCTTTCTAAATTTATCAAACCATCCTTTTCTGGCATTAAATTCTCCAGCTTTAGATCCTTCACCTTCCTTTTACTTTAAGTTGTCATATAATGACTTTACTTTTTCTCAAATCATATTAGAGTCTCTATGTACGACTTTATTATAGCAATCCTACACCCACACAAAAGCTGCATTTTCAAGGTAAGGTAAAAAGGTATTTCGCCAAAAGTGCAAGGTTTTTGTGTCTGCTGGTGTAGCTGCACTGACAGTTTCACGAATTCCCTTTTCCTTTTATACAACCGTCCTTATGCTGGATTCATTTATCTTGAAATGACTGGCAACCACAGCTGCAGACCTCAATCTCTGGTATATATTGAGCAATTCAACTTTTTTTTTGTAACGTCATGACTTTTCTCTGCTTCTTAGGAACACTTCCAGTATCACTAGTGGCATTTCGTAAGGGTCCCATGGTGTTATTCAAGATTTACAGTTTTGGGCTTCCCTGGTGGTGCAGTGGTTAAGAAACTGCCTGCTAATGCAGGGGACTCGGGTTCAAGCCCTGGTCCAGGAAGATCCCACATGCGGCGCAGCAACTAAGCCCACGTGCACAACTACTGAAGCCCGCGCGCCTAGAGCCCATGCTCCACCACAGCGAGAAGCCTGTGCACTGCAAGGAAGAGTAGCCCCACTCACTGCAATTAGAGAAGGCCCTCATGCAGCAATGAAGACCCAAAGCAGCCATAAATAAATAAATTGATTAAACAAATTTTTTAAAAAACTTAAAAAAAAGATTTACAGTTTTGTATTAAACACGATGAAACATATGAAAGAACCAGGAGAGATTACTTTTTACTGCAATACACAATTTACTGGAGAGACGAACTGTTCACACAGAGATGATTAGCGTCACATGGAGTTTTAAGAGGATACTTGCAACACTTGAAATCAACACAGTAGCAACAGGAGGTGGCTATGAAATTATTACAGTAGGTACAGTATGACTACAATTAATTTTATGCAGTTATGATTTAACGCTGCATCTTTATGCTTGTTTATATTTCTCTCTATTGAGAATGGAGCTATTACAATCTGTGTTTGTGTGGGTGAGTTTAGATAAATTTTAGCTTTTTATATTTGTGTACATTTTATGGTACTAAATTATGACTAGTATCTACATATCTTTTATGCATTCATGATATACTTAACTTTTTCAATGTTCTTTTCTATTTCTAGGCTACATGATTCATCTGGTTTTTTTCAAACTGTCCCAAATCCCCCCAAATTTTTCCAATATATTTATTGAAAAATATCCACATGTAAGTGGACCCACGTAGTTCAAACCCATGTTGTTCAAGGGTCAACTGTAATATGAAAGTTGTCAATACATATTTATTGAATGCATAATGCCTCTGCAATACTTACTAGTAGGAAAAACAATCAAAAATTTCCAATAAGGTGTGAAAAAAATAAAGCAGTTATGTGTAACGAACCATCAGCACAAGCACAGAGTTAAAATATGTGTCCAGTCATGAGCCACAGAGCATTTTTGAAGAACAAACATCTCAGAGGGGTAGGATTGCCAAGCAAACATCACCTTTCCAGAAAACAAGTATTATTTCAGATGCCCTCTTGTGAAGGGCAAAGAAGCAGAGCTCTAATATGTTTAGTGATCTTTAGACTTGAAACATAGTGCCTGCAATCTTTTCTTTATAAGAACCACAAAGCCAAATTAACTCACGAAAATTTAGACGGAGAAAAATAGGCCAAGACAGTAACAGGCATATAGGAGCCAATTAGGAACACATGACGGAATAGATTCAGCCATTAGACTGTTTCACTCCAGTGATCAGCTTGGTATGCAGACACCTGTAAGACATTCAGTATTTTCTCTACAGGCTCTCTGCATATGGACAAGGAGTTTAACAGGAAGCAGACAACAGGAGGTGGGACCATCCTTTATCAGTTTCAGAGATGATAATGTCTCTCCCTGCATGGAGCTGATTAGTCAGAGATGCTGAGCAGGGAAAAATATGGCAAATTGGGCAGCATGCCAACTCTCTCCTGAGTCAGCAATTCCACCTCCAACTTCATTTTATAGTTCAAATTAAAAGGTCCCAAAGTAGACAGAATTGACAGCAGGTCAAATTTATGGAATACCAAGAGTCTTTCTTCACCCTAAATATTGTCCTTGTTAAATGACCAGTGAATCTGAAATTTCTAGCATAGAGCTAATGAGTAAAGGTTTTTACAGAAATAGATACCTTTAAACTAACTTTCTAAACTTTCCAAAATAATGTTGTCTAGGTGAGTAAGAAGATGGTTTACTATCACAGATTAGTTTATCTAATATTAATAAATAATACAACAAGACCAAAATCAACTTACTTACGCTATGCCCCAGGTCACCAAACTGAGATTTAATTATAGTTTCAGCTCTCCCACAAATGGAATCTTAAACTAGTTGATCAGGAATTGCCTGATTAGCACTAGTTCAGTAATATGCTTGATAGGTAATATATTTACCTAAAAGTAAGTAACCTTGCTATAACCAACCCGATTTTTTGCCCAGTATAACTCTCTCATTTCCACTCCCTTCTGCCTGTAAAAGTCTTTCATTTTGTACAAATCTTCAGAGCTCCTTTCTATTTACTATATTGGATGCTGTCTGATTCAAAACAATTTTTGCTTAAATAATCCCTTAAAATTTTAGTGTGTCACAATTTATCTTTTAACACTAATAAAGGCCATTTGATTGCAAGAGTTCCTGAGGATAGTATTTGAGTTTCGGCTGTAGGCATATAGAGGAAACACTTAACACTAGAATCAGAGCTACTTGATCATATAAGGTCAAAGCAAAGAGAGATAATATCAGTGAGTTAAAGCCATCTTGCATAGAAAACAAGTGAGGTTTAGCTACAATGAATAAACAACTGGGCACATTTCTTAATAATCATAGGAAACAGTGGTAAAGTAACTACCTTGGATCACCTTGTTCATACTAAATTGTCCCAAATAAAGACTTCTACTCATCTAGTTTCCTTATTTATATCTAGGATACCAGAAGAAACCTTACTGTTTGCATGAATATTCTTTTTTCTCACTACCAAATTACTCTGGGTCCATCTGAAGTTCCTTGTGTTCCAAAAGTAATCCATTTGACACAATTGATTCTCATAATCTCTCTTCTAAATAACTGTAATCCTCCTACATCTTTCTTCTAAATTGAAATGAAGGTGTTACCTCTGCTAAGCAGTCTCTAAAATCTTTGCTTCAAGAAAAATGATTTCCCAAAAATCCTCATTTGGCATCTACCTCAATCAGGTACACCTGTGCCCCTTTGCCTCAGAAATCAAAGGCTCTGTTGTGTCTTTGTTATGGTGCCTCCACAACGGACTTCCTGTTACAGATATTGGCATATATTATGTGAGCCCATGTTTACAGTTCTGTGTGGTAAAAGGCTGCTCTACATTCTTCTTTTGTGTGATCTTATGTATTTCACACATCTAAGTGAATGCTCTTTGACCATTCAGGATTCAGGAACAGACTGTACCCTAATGAACAGGCTGGAACTGGAACATATCTCTTCACATTCACTGACGGATTAATTTGACAAATACGCATTAGACCAGCTGACAGCTTGCTCAGTTACTCCTATTTGCTTTAATTTATTTGGCAAAAGACCCTGATCTATCAAGTTAAATGCCTTCAGTTCACAGATAGTGAAGTGTCCCAGGCTACAACCAGATTATCAATCTGTGAAAGGTGAACATTTGGGTAACTCATTAACTGAGCAAGGTCTAAAACCTCTAATATTTTAAGTTACTGGAGGCCATGGCTGAGCTATAATCTTCCCCTTGTCAAATATTACAAACTTATAAGCAGACATTTGTTTCTATGAACTAACCGAGCTCTAAACAAATGTATTTTCCCCTGCAGTTCATTCCTGACTAGGTACTTATTCAAGAGATCTTCATTCTATTATTATATTGGATATACTTTGGTTTGTGCACAGAAATTATATTGTTTTGACAGCTCTATTATTTTTGCCAGTTGGCTCACAGCGATTTATCTTATAGTACATGAGGAATTTACTTTTTAATTGGCTCTGCTTTTCTTTATGAATGTGTTTATGAGGTACTACAGCAGTTCAATGTTTTAATGTTTCAATGTTTTCCACCAGCTCAGTAATCTTGTAAACAGTAGTGTTTCTGAAGGGCCTCTAAGCAGTTCTAAAAACAGGATTAAAAAGAAAAAGCTAGCAAATGTAGTTTTATCTTTAATACTTGCCTTCCTGGTATCAGCCTTAACTATATAAAAAGGATGTGGTGATATTTGGGCTCAAAGGTAAAACAAAGCATAAAAATTTCTGATCAAAGTAAGACATTTTAAATCCCTTTAAACTGTATTAGGAACTGAGAAAAGAGTTGTTATTAAAGAAGCAGAATGTTAGTTTTCTGTTACTGATATCACCATAAGAGCCTGCACACCTTTTAGCTTACTTAGCACATCAAAGACCAAAGATCTAATATCCAAGTATTTAACTTTTATCCCAGAATGCTTAACTCAGGTAGCTGGAAATGAACTACTTTTTTTTTTTTTTTTTTTTTTTTTTTTTTTGCGGTACACAGGCCTCTCTGTTGTGGCCTCTCCCGTTGCGGAGCACAGGCTCCGGATGCGCAGGCTCAGCGGCCATGGCTCACGGGCCCAGCCACTTCACGGCATGTGGGATCTTCCCGGACCGGGGCACGAACCCGTGTCCCCTGCATCAGCAGGCGGACTCCCAATCACTGCGCCACCAGGGAAGCCCCGAAGTGAACTACTTTTGACCATTGAACCAAAAGTTTAAAAGTTAAATAATTTCACAGATAGGACTGTTTTTAGGCCCATTAGTTTTCATGGACCTTAACACAGATATATAGCTTAGTCAATTAAAACATGTATTTTGTAATCTAAACCTATGTAACAAGGATCTCTGAAATGTTTTGCAATTATGAAATAGGTAATTCAAGCATTTATTAACTATCATTTTGTTTCAAAATAGCTGAAAATAAACCAAACAGGTACTATGTAAGATTCTGATACAATTTAGTAATACATAAAATTTCATCCAAAAATTCAACTACTTGTAACACTACTAGTAAGGCTAATGCAACTAACTAGACCTATGTATATATTTACTCATTCAGCAAATATATAATAAGTATTTTCTAAGTGCAAAATACTGTGCTAGGAGTTTTAGAAAATTGAAAGATGACTAATATCCTTAGCATGGGTTTCCATTGTCTATGTGTACGTTAAAAATGCAATATGAAGTAGAAAACCATAAATGTGTCATTTTCTGGTGGTGTTAACTAAGTACTTTGAAAACCCACTGGAGAGAAAGAGAGAGAACTTCCAAAAAGTAGGTGTAGAAATTAGATGTGAGGAGTGAGGAGAAAGGCAATTCAGGAGGAAAAAATAGCCTGATAAAGAAATAGACAGGGCTTCCCTGGTGGCGCAGTGGTTGAGAGTCCGCCTGTCGATGCAGGGACACGGGTTCGTATCCCAGTCCGAGAGGATCCCACGTGCCACGGAGCGGCTGGGCCCGTGAGCCATTGCCACTGAGCCTGCGCATCCGGAGCCGGTGCTCCACAGCGGGAGAGGCCACAACAGTGAGAGGCCCGCGTACCGCAAAAAAAGAAAAAAAAAAAAAAAAGGAAATAGACAAATTCTATATGACCTCTACTTCATAACCAGGTGACCACAAAGTATCTGAAGGAGAAAACGTATCAACGCATGGCAGTATGAGGGACAAAGTGACTCTCACTAGCTATATATTAGAATCACTTGCCTTGAGTACCACCTCAGATCAAATAAATCAGATTCCTTGGTGATGAGATCTGGGTTAGGCATCATTTTTAAAACTCACCTTGGTGATCCAATACAAAATCAATATTGGATTCAATATCTACTCAATGCAGTCAACAACAAGTACATCCATAGCAGACAGCATCAACTGGCCATGAAATGAAGTAACTGCAGGTCCAAGCATACTTAGGGCATTCTTCCCAGAGTCTTTTTGGCCTTACAATAGCCATCCTTGTATCTGGAAATTTAACTTACGCTCTTAAAATACCTCATCTTCTCTCCTTTACTGCTGTTTTACGGTTGAACCTTAATTTTCTCTCAGGTACTGAAAACTTTATCACCAATATAATGTCATTCATCTCCATCCTTGATACTATCATAGTTCTAAAAAATGCTAGGATAGCCTTGCTTCTAAATTCCTTGAGTTTTTTATCTCCAGTCACCTTTTCCTGCACTTGGTCTCATGGTCACTTCTTGAACTCTGCATCATCATTTGCTGCTCCTCTGGAGCCACTAATTCAATAATTCTAGTCTCTGGTGAAACGTTCTGATCTTTCTGCCCACTTTCTCAAGTTTGTCTGCAATAATTCTTTAAATTCATCATTCCATAAATCAAATAACCCTTCCATTTTCACCTAACCATTGTCTCATTTCTATTTTTACTTCTCTTCAACTCCAGCTAAGGTATAATAAATCATCACAATTACTGCCTAATGAACATCCTCAGCTTCACTGCACCCTCTTTCCTTCTTATTTCAAAAATTAACCTTCAATTAACCTAACAACCTGCTTCTTCATGATTATAATCCAAAAGATAAACATCACTAGAGAAGATATGCCTAACCAATGATATTGGTATCATTATAATTCATGATCTTTAATCTCATCTAGGCTTTCAAGACTGTCCAGTTTTTTTTTAACCATATTTCTCTGGTACTATTTTTCTCCTTTTCTTTGTAAGATATAGTCCATGGTCTTATGTTTAAACTCTCCCCCCCACCTCCCTGGCCACTCAGAAGATACCATGCCATAAATAATTGGTGTACTGACCTCTACCCCCGTCTTCTCAATATCAGTCATCACCCCCTCTGTACCGGCTATTTTCATTAGAAATAAATAAGGTGACCACAATTCCTCTCTATTTTATCTGTTCTTTTAAAGCTAAACTCTACATTTTTCTTCAATTCCTTCAGTCCCGTACCCTCCTGAACCTAATTCATTCAAGTTTTCACCAATTACCTTCATTCTGCTAAATCCAAGGATCAGTTCTCAGTTAGCACCTTACTTCACTTACCAGCAACACTTGAGGTTGCTGGCCACTTCTTCCTTCTTACAACACTTCTTCATTGGGATTCAAGGGCACTACACTAAGTTGTTTTCTTCCATTTTAAAAATCACTGCTCCTTCTCTGTCTCCCTTATTGGTTGGTGATCATTTTCCTGACCTCAAAAACTTTAAGTGCTCTACATCTCAGCCCTAAAAGTTTTCTTCTTTCTCTCTACACTCACTTTCTATCTACACAAGTCCAATCTCATGACTTTAAATGCCATCTACATGCCGCTTTATAAAATTTCTTTTTTCAGCTTAGAAATTCTCTTCTACAATCTAGATTGATATTTTAACTACTAGTCACTAGCCACTTCATATCTTCACCTAAATATCTGATTGATATTTCACACTTAAGAGAATACATAATCTTCATATACTCTCTTCATCTGCACCCCCAAAGTCCTACATCTCAATAATTAAATCACCATCCTTCAGTTGTTCGGTCTAAAAATCTCAGTCATTCTTGACTCCTATTTTTTCTCACAAATCACATTCAATTAGTTGGTAAATCCTGTAGGCTCTATCTTCAAAACATATCCAGAATCCCATTACACACACTATCAAAATATATCCAGAATTGTATTTCTCATTAAATTCATTACTTCCACCATGGATCAAACTTGGATTATTTCAGTTTTTTAAATTCACTAGTGCTTCTACCAAAAACCTTTCTACTTTTTCTCTAAGTGGGCTCTTGATTTCATCTTTGCCTACTTCAGTCTATTTTAAATACAGAAGCCAAAGGATTTCTGTTAAATGTAATTAAAATAATGTTGTTCCTCTGATTAAAAACTTCTAATGTCTTCCTGTGTCAGTTGGAGTGAAAACTACTCTCTATGCTGGAACCACAGACATTTCTTATTTCTTGTTGAACACTTCAGGCACATTCTTACATTGGGGACTTTCTTAAAATAGCTGATTATATGCTCTTTTCATTTCTCATTCTTATTCACTTTTCAAGTAACTACATTCTTAATTCTGCCTGCCAAAATTTCACTATATCCTTCCAGTTACCAATAAACTGAAGTTACCAACAAACCTCAGTGAATAATTTTCAGTAATAATAAGAGTAATTTTAATATTTAATGAGGTTATATTATATGCCCAGTCTGTTTTATATACTAAGGTTATTGGAATACAACAATTAATAAAATATAGTCCTTTTAGCCCTGCCAAAGACCTTGTGAGATTGGTACTATGGTTTTCACTGTTTATCAATGGGAAACTGTACAATAAAGAGGTTAAATAACCTACTTTACATCAAACTTGGATCCAATTAGCATGAAATCCAGGAGTTGTGCCCAGGTAGTTTAATTCCAAAGCACCGTCAAAAACAACATTCTACAACCTCCTATCATTTTATTGATTTATATAGTTTTTGGGAGCTTTTCCCTATACTTTTCTGATTCTTTTAGCACTATCTGATCTGTAAATGTTGGAGTTCCTTTAAAATCATTCCTCGATTCTTCTTTTCACCATCTTTGTACATCTTATAAGTGAGCTTATCTCTGATGACTTGCCAATACCATTAGTCTGCCAACTTCTCAATGGCAATATTCTGAAAGACCTTTCTTCTAGACGAACTTACTTAACAGTTTCACCTCACTCTCTCATAGATTCTTAAATGCATATTCAAAGTTTAACTCATGATTCCTACCCGTTGTTCAAACCTGTTTTACCTCTAATGTTTCCCATCTCAATTATGGGCATCTCCATTCACCAAATTCTCCAGTCAGAAAACTGGGGTTCTTACTTTTTTTTTTAATTAATTAATTTATTTATTTTTGGCTGAGTTGGGTTTTCATTGCTGCACATGGGCTTTCTCTAGTTGGGGTGAGCGGGGGTTACTTTTGTTGTGGTGCGTGGGCTTCTCATTGCGGTAGCTTCTCTTGTTGCGGAGCACAAGCTCTAGGCACGTGGGCTTCAGTAGTTGTGCCATGCGGGCTCAGTACTTGTGGCTCACGGGCTCTAGAGTGCAGGCTCAGTAGTTGCGGCACACGGGCTTAGTTGCTCCGCAGCATGTGGTATCTTTCCGGACCAGGGCTGGAACCTGTGTCCCCTGCATTGGCAGGTGGATTCTAAAACACTGCACCAACAGGGAAGCCCTGGGATCCCTTCCTGACATCTTCTTTCCCCTCTTTTCTTTCATTCAATCTGTTAATAAATTATCTTGATTCTAACCCCCCAAAATTTTAAGTCCTTTTATTCTATCTTTACTGCCACAATTCTAGACATTATCTCTTTCAAGAACATACAAATAAAATTGCTTATCTATTTTTCATACTTCCACTGTTACTTTCTGCTAAACCATTCTGTACAGAAACACACTGTCTTGCTTAAAACTGTCTGATAGTTCTCCATTTTCCTTAGTATTACATCTTTTTAAATTCCTATTAGGCTTAAAAGTCTTACAGCTGGCCCCTGCCTACCTCTGTAAACTGATCTATCCCCATTCCTTTTACTCACTATACTTCAAGTAGACTGACTTAATTGCAGTTCTACAAACATTCCATTAGTCCATACCTACTGAAGCTGTTACTCTTTGGTTATCTGAGTAACTACCCTTGTGCAAAGAGCTGTAATTCCCCAGGATTCTTCTCTGGTGGAAAGGTTGGCCCTGAATTATAAGGAGGAATAACTGGATAAGTAATTTCATGGAGGTAGGTAAGAATAAATTCTTTATCAAAAATATCTTCAAAAATATCTCAAAAATATCTTCATCCTAATCCACAGAACCTGTGAATGTTACTTTACATGGCAGAGGGGAACTTAAGGTTGCAGATAGAATTAAGTTTGCCAATCAACTAACCTTAAAATAGATTATCTTTTATTATCTGGGTGAGTCCAATGTCATCACAAGGGTAGGATCCTAAAAATGGAAGATAGAGGTAGAAGAAAAGAATCAGAGAAAGAGATGTGAAAACAGAATCAGGGTCAGAAGATGCTATGTTAAAGAGGAAGCAAAATGGCCACCAGACAAGGAACATGGATGGAATCTATAGACAGGAAAAGGTGAGGAAATGAATTCTCCCCTAAAGTCTCCCTCCAGAAAGGACTGCAACCTAGTGAATCTAGGCTGATTTTAGCCTAGTGAATCTTGTGTTGGACTTTTAACCTAAAGAACTATAAGATCCTAAATTTCAGTTGTTTTAAGCCACTAAATTTGTCATAATTTGTTACAGCAGCCATAGAAAATTAATACAACTTGTATCTGGAAATGTACTCTATTTAGTGGGAAAAAATTAAATAAATGTCAAATTAGATTGTGTATTTAGAAGATAAGCTATATTAAATGATCATTAAGGTATTTAACAATAAAACTGAAAACATTAGGAAACTAGAGAATTACATTTTTTTCAATACTTCAGCAAACCATGTTTCAAGACTATGAGATGGATACCCATGTATATAAAATCATAATGTATATATGCTTATATCATGTGTATGTAATGTATATATATACAAACACAGTATGTAGCTCGCACACACACACGCACGCGCACGCGCAAATGAACTGCATCCAGTTGAAAAACATTGGCTTATATTCGGGAGTGTGACTCCACCTTTAACAAAGTGGAAATATATGTTTAGGCTGTATCAGCACAGTTTAACATCAAAATTAGACAAGGGCCTTTTCAGAGAATTTTCAAGGTTTTATATTTTAGTATTTTTTTTATAATTCAGAGCTTTTGTTCCTCTTTACATGTTTTCTGAATGGTTTTATACTCTAATTGTAATCTTCCAAAATAATCATTACTTTCTCTCTTTTTTAAAATGTATGATTCCTACTCTACTTCCTATTTTAGATTGTGGTGATTCTATCCACTCATGCACATAAGCTTGAAGATAGATCTTCCTAACCTCTTCCCTCTTCCTATCATTCATGTCAGTAAAGCATTGTTTTTTTTGCAAAAAACATCAACAACTAACTCATCCTTAAATATAGATTTTCCTCTCCACTTTTATTCCCTTATAGTTCAGACCTGTCTCATCACTCTCCTGAGCTACAATCATAAACTCTTAATTTATTGGCTGATCCATGGTATTTTCCCCCATCACGTCTTCTGCTTCCTCTTATCCATTGTCCACATTGCAGTCAAAGTTCTCTATGTGAAAGATAAATCTGATCAAACCTTAGTACTTCTAAAATTTTTCATGGATTCTTTTAATTATCTGGACCAATACTTGGATCTCATGGACCAACTTACTGGACATGGACCAACAATATTATGTTATATATGAACACACAAATTAACTGAGGAACAAACATACCATTTTTAATATATTATTTTGTTGGTAAAAAGTAAAAACTTCCATTCACTGTTGACATCATTTTGTAAAGGAAAGAAACTGTAAAATCAATATATAGGAGAAACAACATCCCATAGTATGGAATATTCCCCAAGAGAGGACACAATAAATGTTCATAAATATGTATGATAACAAGAAGAGAGAAAATTGAAAAAATAAGGAAGGAAAGAAGGAAGAAATGAAGGAAGGGACATAAAGATCAAATTTAATATGTTAGCATATTGAAAAGGATACGTCTGACTACAAAATCAACAAAAAGCAATGTAGATCTCTATTCAAATTTCTTGTTGCTGCAATGTGTTTGTGTGATTGGGGGATGATGTGTTTGTTTGCGAGATTGACATGGAAATGAATTGTGTATGGCAGAAGAAAATTCCTCTTTCCTAAAATTACAGGTATCATTGTCAAAAACTTGCTTCTCTCTGGCTTCTCCTCCACTTCCTTTTCCTCTACTCTAAATAAAGCTGCCTTAGGATCACCCATGTGCTTTATTGTATACATTTAGATTTATTATCTTCCAACTGTTACTGCTTCTCTGATCAGAGAAAAAGAAAGGAGAAAGAAAGAGAGAGATAGAAGGGAGGAAAGGAAGGAAGGAAGGAAGGAAGACAGGAAGGGAGGGAGAGAGGGAGGGAGGGAAGGAGGAAGAAAAAAAGAATTTTTGAGAAATCCACACTTGTAGAAGTTTGGGTTCAGGTAAAAGAGGGTAAGACCTAAAGAATCTACACATGAATACTTTTTTTTTTCCATCACAAATTGATAGATATTGTTATGGAGGTGATATTTAAAAGCTCTATTAGAGCGTGTATGTCTAATTGATCTATCTACTGTTCTGACACTGTCAAAAATTGGGCCAGACATTATCAGGAGCTGCACAGTTCTGGGGTCTGATTCACCAACATGAGCTGTCAGGAATTTAAATGAAAGACGGTCAGGACCAAGGATTTTGATCAGCATCAGGGAGCTCACTACCATTTCTATCTGCTTGGAGAGGATGAAAGTACAACTATGGTACTTCTTTTGAAGCTGCATTTGCATATCAAAAATAATTTCATCACTTACGCTTATTTGAGGAGACTTCCTTGCAGGGTCAAAGCCCTGACATGGTCAATAAACCTCTGGAAGGAGATCCAAAATCCTTAGCATCTGCCACCTTTCCCTCTTCAGTCATCTTCACTACAGTCACTCTATGCGACACCACAATCCTCACCACCACTAAACACTGTGCTCTTCATTGTTCCTCAACTTTTGTTTTGTGTTTCCTTTGTTTGAAAATCCCTTTTGTATGCTCACCCACATTGTATGGTTATTTTAGATGTAACACTAACCATACTGTAATTTAATTATATATAATTATTCATAGTCTGTCTCCTCCCTGGAGTGTATGTTCTGCTTCTCTAGATTGTGCTTCACCCTCAGTTGTAACATTAAAGAACACTTGTCATAGCAGAACATCTCAAAATGGGTTTTACGTTCATTTTATTTGAAGACTTTCTAGTAGATTTAGCCTGGTCCCTCATGTTTATATAATGTTGCTATGAAGTATGGGTCCTAAAGCTGTCTGCTATTCTGCATGGCTAATGATTCCTGGTTAGCTGTTCCCCTAGGGAAGTGTAATAATTAGTAATGGTGCCCAGAGAGCCTGATTCCCAGTATATGCATTGACATACACATTTTCCATAATCATGTCTAATCACCCACTTAATTAAACAGAAAAACCTTAAACTTTTATTTCTGCAGAGTCCTACAAAATAAAATATCTCAAGATTAATTCTTTGGTGTTTCACATTGCAACCATCACCTTGCTCCATTTCAGAATCAACCTAATCTATTTGGGTTTTATCATTATGGTAGTCTGAAAAATTGCCTCCCAAAAATATCTAAATCAAATCCCTGAAATCTGTTACTTTACCTTATTTGAAAGAAGGGTCTTTGCAGATGTGATTGAGTCAAGAATTTTGAGATGAGGTTAATCTTTTATAATCCAGATAGCCCTAAATCCAACAACAAGTGTCCATATAAGAGAAAGGTTAAGGAAGATTTAAAACAGACAGAAGAGAAGATACAAAGAGGAGGAGATGTGAAAAAAAAGGGGCAAGATTGGAGTGATCAGCTACAAGGAATGCCAACAGCCACCAGAGCCTGAAGAGGCAAGGAACAGAATCTCCCCTAAAGCCTTTGGAGGGAGCATGGACTTGCCAGTAATCTGTGATAATTGGTTACAGCAGCCATGGGAAACTTATACACTACTGAAAGATACAACCTATCCCCTACAAACATACATACATTGCCACTGCCACTTTCCTGTTTTGTATTTCATTGTAACATTAATCACATTCTAAAATGCCATATATTTGATTCATTTATCTTGTTCATCTCCTCTCAAGTTAGAATGTTGTAAAGTTGTAGGTAAGTATTTTCCTTATGGAAATTCTTTGGTCAAATAATAGTAAAGCCAAACATACCTAAAGACATACTATACTTCCCACGTAATAAAAATAAAAGGTAATTATTATACTTGGTTTTCTCTGATATAAAAGTGAGGTACCACATACTCATTATTTGCTCCTAATCCTATCAAAATTCCATCTTTAAAATAATATAATTAATGTTAGTGAGGGGAAAAAATGAAATAAACCGCAGATTATTCATTTGGTTAGGGGAATAGATAGCTATATGGGAGATCAGAATCTAAAAGTGGTATTTAGAATCCATAAGGTAGTCAGTTTATCACTGTCAGAATTGATTTTTGCATGTAATGGGAAGAAACATACGTTTTTGCTGCTTTTAACCCTTCTAAATGAGTCAAAAAAACCCACAAAATATATCAGTGAGTATATTGTGCACAAATAAAGACACTGTGGGTTTGAAGGAACTTTATTGATCAATGATAGAAATATACTCTATTTCTGTAAGCCTTTCAATTAAATAATGTGAAATATTTGTCATGTACAATAAAGACATTTAGAAGAATACTTGGCATACTGAAGTTTTATGCATCTATCTGAGAACGCAAATGTAGACTGTGAAAAGGCTCTATTTATGCTCATTACTAGAGATATAAAATATTTTTTCCATTTAATAAAATAAATTCAATTTATTTGGCATTGGAAATAAAAGAAGGAGAACTTAAGAAATAGCAGCAGGGCTTCCCTAGTGGCACAGTGGCTGAGAGTCCGCCTGCCGATGCAGGGCACACGGGTTCGTGCCCCAGTCCGGGAAGATCCCACATGCCGCGGAGCGGCTAGGCCCGTGAGCCAGGGCCGCTGAGCCTGCGCGTCCGGAGCCTGTGTTCCGCAACGGGAGAGGCCACAACGGTGAGAGGCCCGCGAACCGCAAAAAAAAAAAAAAAAGGAAATGGCAGCAAAGGATATCTATTGGAGGATAATATCAATAGCTAAAATAACTTTGCAGTATTTATTTTATATTAACATAAACTTATATGAGAGCCAATAAAAACACAAAAGATATTATTCTATAATTTGTTTTTCTGTTTGTTCAAAAGTAAGTGCAATGTTCAAGTTCATATTTAAATGATCAATAAAATGTAGATATTTTAAAATAATATCTCTCTACACATACACTCATCTACAGTTAAATATTTGAAACACTACTTTGGAAAATGCCTATGTGTGCAAGCAAAATAATTAAGTCAAGATTAAGATTTTAATTTAAATGGTAAATAAAGTATTATAACCAACATGTAGCACAAATAATATACATGAAAGATAATTTGGTACAATATTTTTCCCCAAAGACAAAAGGATGAAAGCATCTATTTATTTCACTCATTATTAACTCTAGAAACTTTTGAATCTTTATTTAAGCAGGAATAAGTATGAGGTGTAATCGTATACACACACAAACACACACACACACATACACACATACATAAACACACCCCTTTCCAGTTGATATTAAGGCCACTAGAAAAAGTTTTGTTATTTTTAATACATTTCTGCCTTTATAGTTTTAAATCTAGAATATTGAATAGAAAATAGTATAATATCACCTGCTACTTTTAAAGAATGATAAGTGAAAATAGAATTCTTGGTAAACTGCAAATTATCATGTTAAAATCCAGCTTCAGTATTATTTTTTATTACAAAGGAAATGTAGATTTATATCCCAGGGTTCAGTAAAGCCATCAGACAATTTTTAGACTTTCTAATCAAACCTGATATATTGATAAAACATGTCCCCGCACAAAATAAGAGTTAATACTACAACTTCTCCAATTTTAGATATTTGATTTCATGAATATGTATGGTTCATCAAAACTTCAAAATGTACATTTCAAGGCATTTACCTGAAACTACAGGAACTGATAACATAGGAATATACAATAATACTGATCTTTCTTTAGATATTTGAAAGTATTATAACATGGTAACAATTCTGGGAATAAATCACGTAGATCTTATGAATAACAAAATGACATACTATTAAGAACAGACATTTACACCAAAATTTCATTAATATACTAGACTTTGTTTAGCTGGCTGTGATAAAACATGTAAATGCAATATTTTTGTTACCTTTTAATATTTAATTGTAGCCAATGTTACTGATCTAAAAAGTCTTGAGTAATAATTACACAACACAAACGTCTTCAGCTGGGACTTTTCTTCTAGAATATAGATTGACATACCTACCATATATTTCCACTAAATTTCAAAAGTCAAGATAAATGAACCCAACATGTCCCCTATAGCTCCAGTCTGTTCTTCATTCAGTGTTATTCATCCATATTTATGGATCACATACTATTTGCCAGGTATTATTCTAGGAACTTGTGATACAACAGTGAACAAAACAGATGAAAATTCCTGCCTTCTTGGAATTTACATTCTAGAGATCAATGTACTGCCCAAAACATCCAAATGTCAATCATGATTCTGCTATTCTCTCACCCTAACATCTCATCAAAACCAGGTTCTTTCTATGCTACCATTAAAGAATTCTCTCACATTCATCCAGTACTCTGCATTTGATGCTACCCATGTCTAAGCTAGAATAATTTCTCTCCACAGCTATTGCCATCTTTTCTAACTTTTCTTTCTGCCAGCTCCCTTCCTTCCTTTCATTCATTTTCCACCTATCAAGAGAGATTTTTATAAAACTAAACATGTTGCTCACCTGCATAAAATTCTTCAGGGTAATGTGAATTCCATTGCTGTCTGAAGAAGGGGGCAGTAGGTCTTTGCTCCTGTGGAAACAACAAGGGGAAAAAAAATCAGTGGATTAAAAATTCGTACGTTAATATGGAATATCAAAGAGTTGTACATTCAAGACACTCTTGAAGAACTGAACGCAGGGAAGAATGAGAAATTCCTCAATGAACAGAGAATGATGTGGTAGCTTTCATAACAAAGATAAGCACCTAGTTCGGGCACCAACACAGACTATGAGGAATCAGATGACCTTTAAAAGCCCCAAATTCAAAATTAATCATTATTAAAGTCCATATTTTTTCCATTCACACTTCCAGATATTTGCTGAGAGAGAGGTGCTTGAGGAAGGTCTGGGAAACAGAGAAAATTCATACAACCCCATGTATCAGGTGGTGCTTGGATTCCAGGGTACTGATTAAGTTTAGTAGTAAACCAAAAGTATCTAAAACTAATTCTGACATCAGAACAATCAGAACCACACTGGTGGCAATGTAAGAAATTGGGTACTGTCTTGACAAACTCAATCTAATTAAAGGTGTGGCCCAACCCCAGCTGAAATTAATTATTGGAAGAATCTGAAAAACAGTCTCTTACCCTAATGCCACATAGAAGAAATGGCTTACACTTTTAGGATTGATATAAGTGAACTACTTACTGGTCATAGGAAAACTTTAATATAGTCATACATATGTTTAAGAAAATACATAATACAATGAGTGAAGGGATTGAAAAAGACAAATGGGACTTCTAAGGAGAAAAAATAAATAAATTCTAGCACCAAAAAATAAATTCTGAATCATCAAATATTTTTGATTGGCACTTCAGAAGGATACTTAAACATGCAGACAGTGCTAGGAAAGAAACATATTTTTAGATGATTAGTTATCAAGTTGTCATGCTTAAGGGAGAGAAAAAGATGAAGTTAAAATCAAAGTAAATAAAATTATGGAAGTAAAACTAGAAAACAACGAAATAACAGTCAAACAATGGAGAAAACCGAAAAACAAAAAAGTTGATTTTTAAAAGGTTTAAAAACTACTAAGATCCTAGGAAGACTGGTGAAGTAACAAGAGAAAACAGAAACTATCAATAAATAAATGTCAGAAACTATCAACATCATGGGCACATTATTACAGCTCTTATAGACCATAATAGGATAATGATGGAATATTATAAACAACTTTAGGTCAATAGATTTAATAACTTAAATAAAATGGACAAATTCTTATAAAAATAAAATTTGAAAAAAACTTGACCTCAATAAGGAGCCCGTGGGAGGAACAATATATCAGAAATGGCAGCAGAGTTCTGGTTGCAGTCCTTTTTCAGAGATGGAAGGACTCACGCACAGTGGACCATGCTTGGAAAATGGACAGGTTTCAGGAACCATGTCCCCTTCTCATCACAGTGTTGGCTTGTTAACTTTTTGCAGATATAAAGTCTAAATGAAAAAGAATGGTTGTCTTTTGCTGTTATGTGACATAATCTGTGCAGAGCACTTGCATTTCTGTGGACATCAAAACTGAGAAACATTCCATCCACAAAAGTTGAGCCAGAAGGTTTGTTTTAATTGCTGAAACTTTATCAAATCATTCAAAAAAAAATCTGAGACAAGATCTTAATATCCTTTGTCTTTTTAAGAAGTTAAATATATCATTACAATGAAAAGCATCCCCAAAAAGAAGGCTGCAAACCCAGATGACTTTAATCCTAAATTTTATCCAACATTTAAGAAAAAAACTAAACCCTTCATAACCTGTTTCATGAGGGCAGAATTACCTTGATATCACAACTTAACAAAGATAATACAAGAGAATATGGCAGGACGTCAATAAGATGGAACAACAGGAGGTCCCATGATCATAGCCCCTTCAGCAAAAGCAATTTGGCAGCATTCCACAGACAAAAGTGCTTTTGTGGTGCTTTGGGATACAGCTAGGATATTGCGAAACCCAGGTGGAGCCCATGACCAAGTAGGGTGGTATTGAGGAGGCAGGTCTATGCCAATGTGACAGACTCACTGATTATATCCCTCAACAGGCCCAGAAACAGCTCTGTCCTACTGGTGGCTACAAACCCATTTGGCCTTGGTCCTGCCACCAGCTCCATTGGCTGAAGGACCTGTCAAGAGTCATTCCTTCCCCGGGCCCCAAGGTTGCAGATCCTCTGATTTTGGTCTCAGCTGTGAACCCTGAAGCAGAGACTTGGTACCAGCACCTCTCAGTTATGATCCAGGACCAATCCTACCCACCCAAGGAATTGAACAGTGACCTGTCAAAGCCTTTCCAGGGACTCAGAGGGAGTCACACCCATCCACATACCAGGTAACAGGCCATCATCCGAGATCCTGAAGCTAACCTTCATCTCAGTGCCAGCCCTACTGACCAAGATCCTGAAGGTAGCTTTATTCACTAGAGGACCAAACAAAATCCACGTCCACCTTAGCCCCCAATAACAGGCCAGACAACCATGGACTACACTGCAGACCCTGCAGCAGCCATGTGGCTGGACTCAAAAGTTTATAGCGATAAATACCTATGTTTAGAAAAAAGAAAGATCACAAATAAACAACCTGATTTGGCATGTAAAGGAATGAGTAAAGGAAGAACAAACTAAGCCCGAAGTTAACAAAATGAAGGAAATAATAAGATTAGAGCAGAAATGAATAAAACAGAAACTAAAATGACAATAGAAAAGATCAACAAAACTGTTTGTTGTTTGAAAATATTAACAAAATTGACAAAACTTTAGCTAGATTAACCAAGAAAAAAGAGAGAAAACACAAATATGTACTTATGTACTTATTGCCATTATTTAAATTATTTCCTGGCTGTTTTTGTTGTTCCTCTCTGTTCCTCTCTTCTTCTGTCTCTTTTTTTGTGACTTGACTGTTTTTAAGTGTTATGTTTAGATTCTTTTCTCATTTTCTTTTATTATTTTCCATACTTTCTTTGTGGTTACCATGAGGTTTGCATATACCCTCCTGTGTACATAACTGTCTCTTGTAAGTTGATAGTAACTTAATTTTGAACACTTTCCAAAGCTTTATATTTTTCTCCCTCCCCACACCATGTATCCCTTAACTAATTATTGTTTTTTTGATTAATTTTACTACCTTCTCTTTTACCCTTTATACTTAACTTTATGTTATTGATCCACTACCTGCATTATTTATTTATGTTTTCCAGTGAGATTATTACTTTCACATGTTTTCTTATTAGCAATCAGTGCTTTTCCTTTTTAGCTTAGAGAATTTCCCTTAACATTTCTTGTAAGGCCAGTTTAGTGCTGATGAACTCCTTTACCTTTTGCTTATCTGGAAAAATTTTAATCTCTTCTTCAATTCTGAATGCTAACTTTTCCAGGTGGAGAATTCTTGGTTGGCAGTTTTTTCCTTTTAGCACTTTGAATATGTTATGCCGCTCCCTTCTGGCCTGTGAAGTTTCTGCTAAAAACTCTGCTGATGACCCTATGGGGCTTCCCTTGTACATAATTAAGTTGTTTTTGCTATTGCTGCTTTTAAGTTTCTCTTTTTATCCTTAACTTTTACCATCTTAATTTTAATGTGTCTTGCTGTGTTTCTCTTTGGGTTCATCTTATTTGGAACTTGACGGGCTTCCTGGATCTGGATGTTTGATCCTTCTTCAGATTACAGAAGGTTTAAGCCATTATTTCTTAAAATAATTTTTCTGCCCCTTTCTCTCTCTCTTGTCTTTCTGGGACCCCTATAATGCAAATGTTATTCTACCTGATGTTGTCCCAGAGGTCTCTTATGTTTTTCTCACTTCTTTTAATTCTGTTTTTTTTTTTTTTATTTTGCTGCTTTGTCTGCGTGTTTTCTAATTGATTTGTCTTTCAACTTGCTGATTCGTGCTTCTATTTCATCCATTCTGCTGTGAAACGCCTATTGTGCATTTTTCA
Organism: Tursiops truncatus; assembly: GCF_011762595.2. Classification (NCBI taxonomy): domain Eukaryota; kingdom Metazoa; phylum Chordata; class Mammalia; order Artiodactyla; family Delphinidae; genus Tursiops; species Tursiops truncatus. The sequence goes on along the minus strand of NC_047037.1, from coordinate 109,968,764 downwards.
GTTCAGTTATAACTTCTGTTTGGTACCTTCTTATATTTTCTCTTTCTTGAAGTTCTCACTGTGCTCATCCATTCCTCTCTCAAGAGCAGTGAGCATTTTTATGACCATAACTTTTGAACTCTTTATCAGGTAGGTCGCTTATCTTTGTTTCATTATGGTCTTCTTCTGATATGCCTTGTATTTTGTGTTGGAACATATTCCTCTGTCTCCTCATTTTACCTGTCTGTGTTTATCCATATGTGTTAGGCAAAATGCCTTGAAGGAGTGGTCTAGTGTAGAAACTGTTCCTTGTGGCCCAGTAGTGCAACCTCCCTTGGCCACCAGAGCCAGGCACTCTATGAACATCCTTCATGTGGGCTTCACGTGCTCTCAATGGCTTCTGTGTATGTGTGGGGGGGGGGTTGGGGGTGGGAGATAGGGCTCATGGTGCTCACCCATCCCAGCTATAGTTCAGTCTCTGTGCAAGGTGGGTGAGGCTCGGGGTGCTTGCCTGGCCTAGTTGTGACTCAGCTGCTACACTAGGAAGATGGAGCTTGGGGAGCTATCCTGGCCTGGTTGCAGCTTGGGTGCTACGCAGGGTAGACAAGAAGGCAGAGCACTTGCCCAGCCCTGTTACTCCACCCTCCAGTGCTATCAGGCTAGAGAGAGGGCACCAAAAACGGTACCTGTCAGCCCCATCACCAGCAAGTTAGGATGAGATTGCAAACATGGTGTCCTACCAGCTCTCCTGTCCCCAGAGAGAGTCCCTACAGATTTTTGCCTCTCTGGAAACTGCTTTAAAATTAGTAAGTAGGTGTCCTTCACTTATGGTCTAGGTGTTTTTCAATTTGTTGCTTTTGCACTGGACCTACTCATGAGCAAGTAGGTTTGCTCATGAGCCCTTTAAGAGCAAGTTTTCTATTCCCTACAGTTCTATGATTCTCCTGATTTTAATCCCTGTTGATTTTCAAAACCAGAGGCTTGGGGAGCTTGTCTCCAATGCCAGCCCCCAGGGTCAGGGCGCCTGATGTGGGGTACAATCCCTTCACTTTTTGAGGGAGAGTTCTGTATTTTGGGTGTTTCTCCCAATTGAGGTGGGGTGCTAGGTGAGGGGTGTCTCTGCCTCTCTTACCCTTCTGTATGTGTCCCTTTTGTCTTTTGTTGCAGAAGCACTGTTTGAGCCCAGATGAGTTTAACTTAATGGTATGCAAGGAAAACAAACAAAAATGTATTCTTTCAGCTGTCCTTTTACTTACAATCTGCATATTCATTCTTTGTTCTTCTCTGCCTACCTATGAAATTTCAGACAAGACTCACTTTTCCTGGAAACATTAGGATTTTTTAAAAAATTTCTTGTCACTTTCATTCATAACAACAGTATAAATTAAATGATAAAATTTAATTTTTATCAATTTTAAATTTTTATAATTAATTAAAATTATAGTTAATTTAGTATAATTAATTTATCATTTATTAATTTTCAGCCAATTTAAAGCTTCTCTCCTATTCATCCCTTTAGTGCTTTCAACACAGAAGTCAGGACTGGGTAGAGTGTTAAGGCTGTCTTCCTTTTCACCATACCTTGTTTTTCTACTTCCCACCCACCTCATACTAGGATGCCTAGAGATCCTCAAGCATTGGATTAGGGTCAAAAAGAAAGGTAAAGTTTATCTGGCATGTATGGAATTGGTACTAGTTCCCTCTGAAATTGACACATTACCCAGTGCTGATTCTTTCCCTCCTATTTTGTGAACAGGGCTAATGGAAACTAACAAATGGTGGGACAGTACCTCGGGTCTGGCAAAAATGGAAGCTGTTACCACCCCGAAGCCTGAACAGAAAAATAAATGTTTAACAGACCCAGAGAAAAAATTATAACTATAGGAAAGAGAACTGTTAACAGGAGTTGTGATCATCAGTAGAGAAATTCAACCACTACTAGATTACTGGCAAGGTTGAGAGGGAACCAGGGGAATCAATACCTTAAAATCACTTGACTGTTACCCTCTGATCTCCTGCCAGCAACTCTAATTAACTGAATCCAATCAGAAGCCAGAAGGCAAAAAAACAGCTAGTGGATTCAACCTCTCAGGGCACATAGGAAGGTGAAGAATCATGAGAAGTTGGTCTGAAAGGGCAAAAGACAAAAATCCAGCATATCTCTTCAGACCAATGAATCTAGCACAAGATGATGCACTAAGCATAAAAAAAAAAAAAATCCAACAGAAACAAAAAAGTATTAGAACTATTAGGAGAGTTCAGCAAGCTATCTGGATACATAATCTACTTAAAATCAATCTACTTAAAAATAAATTTTTCTTATGAGCAATAGCCAACTAGAAAATATAATAGAAAATAAGGCATCAGTCTCATTATTAACAAAATTATTACATATTTAGGAATCAGTTCAGTCAAAAAATACATACGAACTTTCTGGAGAAAATATATATGTTCTCTTAAAAGACACAAAAGGGGATTTAAATATGTGAAAAAATATTCTATGCATACACAGAAGCACTTAACTTTCTCTCCAAACCTACAAGTTCAATAATACTCTAATTCAAGTTGAAATATGTCTTTAAAACTCAATAAACTAATTCTAATGTTCATATTGAATATAAACGTTCACATATATTGTACATTAGGTAATTTTGATAAAGAACAAAGATATGTGACTTATCCAACCAGTCAGAATACACAAGAAAGAAGCTTAGGTCAAGCATGATATAGTACCAGTGAGGAATAGGTAAATAAATAAATAGAGGATGTATATATGGGTTTCTGATACACAATAAGATGCCACCACAATCAAAAGAATTAATATTGTTAAAATGTCCATACTACCCAAAGCCATCTATAGATTCAATGAAACCCCTATTAAAACTTCATTGAGGGGCTTCCCTGGTGTTGCAGTGGTTGAGAGTCTGCCTGCCGATGCAGGGGACACGGGTTCATGTCCTGGTCCGGGAAGATCCCACATGCCATGGAGCGGCTGGGCGCATGAGCCATGGCCACTGAGCCTGCGCATCCAGAGCCCGCGTACAGAAAAAAAAAAAAAATCATTGAAATTTTTCACAGAAATAGGAAAAAAAAATACTAAAATTTGTATGGAACTGCAACAGACCCCAAATAGTCAAAGCAATCCTGAGAAAGAGGAACAAAGCTGGAGATAGCACACGTTCAGATTTCAAGCTATATTATAAAGCTATGGTAATCAAAACAGTATGATACTGGCATTAAAAACATACACATAGACCAACAGAATAGAATAAAAAACCCAGAAAGAAACCCACACATATGTGATCAACTAATATTTGATAAAAGAGCCAAGAAAACCCAATGAGGAAAAGGGAGTCTTTAATAAATGATGTTGGCAAAACTGGATATCCAAATGCAAAATAATGAAATTGGACCCCTATCTTACACCATTCATAAAAATAACTTGAAACAGATTAAAGACTTAACTATAAAACCTGAAACTGTAAAACTCCCAGAGGAAAATATAGGGAAAAAGCTACTTGACATTGGTCATGGCAATGATTATTTGCACATAATAACAAAAGCACAAGCAACAAAAGTAAAAATCAACCAGTGGGACTATATCAAATTTAAAAGCTTCTGCACAACAAAAGAAACAACAGAATAAAGAGGCAACTGACAAAATAGAGAAAAATATTTGCAAACCATCTATCACTTAAGTGGCTAATATCCAAAATATATAAAGAACTCATACAACTTAATAGCAAAAAGCAAATAATCTGATTAGAAAATGGGCAGGGGGTCTGAATAGATATTTCCTAAAGAAGACATGCTAATGGCCAGCAAGAACATAAAAAGGGCGGCCCGTCTGCCCCACGCGGAGGCAGCCGCGGGATTCTCGGCCCGGGTTCTCCCGCCCAAACCCTGCTGCGGCCGCCGGCCACCCCCTGAGCCAGAAGGGAAAAGTGAGGCTCCAGGACTGTCTTCTAAATTCAACCAAAAATCGTGCTAGCTTCTGCCCTTATGTCTGTGTTCACGCTGCCAACTCTGAGGGTGGCTCTTGATGGAAAGAAATAGATCAAAGAAATAAATGAAAGGCTATTTTTAAAGGCAAGTTCGGGGAGAGAGGGGGAAGATGGCAGAAGAGTAAGATGCGGAGATCACCTTCCTCCCCACAGATACATCAGAAATACATCTACATGTGGAACAACTCCTACAGAACACCTACTGAACGCTGCCAGAAGACCTAAGACCTCCCAAAAGGCAAGAAAGTCCCCACGTACCTGGGTAGGGCAAAAGAAAAAAAGAATAAACGGAGACAAAAGAATAGAGACGGTACCTGCACCAGTGGGAGGGAGCCGTGAAGGAGGAAAGGTTTCCACACACTAGAAGCCCCTTCTCTGGCGGAGACTGTGGGTGGCAGAGGCGGGGGACCTTCGGGGCCGCAGAGGAGAGCGCAGACACAGGGGTGAGGAGGGCAAAGCGGAGAGATTCCCACACAGAGGATTGGTGCCGACCAGCACTCACCAGCCCGAGAGGCTTGTCTGCTCAACCGCCAGGGCGGGCGGGGCTGGGAGCTGAGGCTCGGGCTTCGGTGGATCCCAGGGAAAGGACTGGAGGCATAAAAACAGCCTGAAGGGGTTAGTGCACCACAGCTAGCCGGAGGGAGTCCAGGAAAAAGTCTGCACCTGCCGAAGAGGCAAGACTTTTTCTTCCCTCCTTGTTTCCTAGTGCGTGAGGAGAGGGGATTAAGAGCGCTACTTAAAGGAGCTCCAGAGACGGGCGTGAGCTGCGGCTAACAGCGCGGACCCCAGAGACGGGCATGAGACACTAAGGCTGCTGCTGCCGCCCCCAAGAAGCCTGTGTGCGAGCACAGGTCACTCTCCACATCTCCCTTCCGAGGAGCCTGTGCAGCCCGCCACTGCCAGGGTCCTGTGATCCAGGGACAACTTCCCTGGGAGAACGCAGAGCGCGCCTCAGGCTGGTGCAACGTCATGCCAGCCTCTGCCGCCGAAGGTTCACCCTGCACTCCGCACCCCTCCTTCCCCATGGCCTGAGTGAGCCAGAGCCCCCGAATCAGCGGCTACTTTAACCCTGTCCTGTCTGAGCGAAGAACAGACGCCCTCCAGGCGAACTACATGCAGAGGCGAGGCCAAATCCAAAGCTGAGCCCCCCGGGAGCTGTGAGAACAAAGAAGAGAAAGGGAAATCTCTCCCAGCAGCCTCAGAAGCAGCGAATTAAAGCTCCACAATCAACTTGATGTACCCTGCATCTGTGGAATACATGAATAGACAACAAATCATCCCAAATTGAGGAGGTGGACTTTGAGAGCAAGACTTATTGTTTTTTCCCCTTTTCCTCTTTTTGTGAGTGTGTATGTGTATGCTTCTGTGTGAGATTTTGTCTGTATAGCTTTGCTTTCACCATTTGTCCTAGGGTTCAATCCATCCTTTTTTTTTTAAATTTTTTTGTTAATAGTATTTTTTTATTTTAATAACTTTATTTTATTTTACCTTATCTTATTATATTTTCCTTTATCCTATTTCTTTCTTTCTCTCTACTTTTTCTCACTTTCATTCTTTGCCGTGTGGATGAAAGGCTCTTGGTGATGTAGCCAGGGGTCAGTGCTGTGCCTCTGAGGTGGGAGAGCCAACTTCAGGACACTGGTCCACAAGAGACCTCCCAGCTCCACATACTATCAAATGACGAAAATCTCCCAGAGATCTCCAACTCAACACAAACACCCAGCTTCACTCAACGACCAGCAAGCTACAGTGCTGGACACCCTATGCCAAACAACTAGCAAGACAGGAACACAACCCCACCCATTAGCAGAGAGGCTGCCTAAAATCATAAGACCACAGACACCCCAAAACACACCACCAGACGTGGACCTGCCCACCAGAAAGACAAGATCCAGCCTCATCCACCAGAACACAGGCACTAGTCCCCTCCACCAGGAAGCCTACACAACCCACTGAACCAACTTTAGCCACTGGGGACAGACACCAAAAACAATGGGAACTAAAAACCTGCAACGTGCAAAAAGGAGACCCCAAACACAGTAAGATAAGCAAAATGAGAAGACAGAAAAACACACAGCAGATGAAGGAGCAAGATAAAAACCCACCAGACCTAACAAATGAAGAGGAAATAGGCAGTCTACCTGGATAAGAATTCAGAATAATGATAGTAAAGATGATCCAAAATCTTGGAAATAGAATAGACAAAATGCAAGAAACATTTAACAAGGCCCTAGAAGAAATAAAGATGAAACAAACAACGATGAACAACACAATAAATGAAATTAAAAGTACTCTAGATGGGATCAATAGCAGAATAACTGAGGCAGAAGAACGGATAAGTGACCTGAAAGATAAAATAGTGGAAATAACTACTGCAGAGCAGAATAAAAAAAAAAGAATGCAAAGAACTGAGGACAGTCTCAGAGAAATCTGGGACAATATTAAACACACCAACATTTGAATTATAGGGGTTCCAGAAGAAGAAGAGAAAAAGAAAGGGACTGAGAAAACATTTGAAGAGATTATACTTGAAAACTTCCCTAATATAGGAAAAGAAATAGTTAATCAAGTCCAGGAAGCACAGAGAGTCCCATACAGGATAAATCCAAGGAGAAATATGCCAAGACACATATTAATCAAACTGTCAAATACAAAGAAAACATGTTAAAAGCAGCAAGCGAAAAACAACAAATAACACACAAGGGAATCCCCATAAGGATAACAGCTGATCTTCCAGCAGAAACTCTGCAAGCCAGAAGAGAGTAGCAGGACATACTTAAAGTGTTGAAGGAGAAAAACCTACAACCACAATTACTCTATCCAGCAAGGATCCCATTCAGATTTCAGAGAGAAATTTAAACCTTTACAGACAAGCAAAAGCTGAGAGAGTTCAGCACCACCAAACCACCTTTACAACAAATGCTAAAGGAACTTCTCTAGGCAAGAAACACAAGAGAAGGAAAAGACCTACACTAACAAACCCAAAACAATTAAGAAAATGGCAATAGGAACATACATATTGATAATTACCTTAAATGTAAATGGAGTAAATGCTACCACCAAAAGACACAGACTGGCTGAATGGATTAAAAAAAAAAAAACCCATATATATGCTGTCTACAAGAGACCCACTTCAGACCTAGAGACACATACAGACTGAAAGAGAGGGGATGGAAAAAGATATTCCATGCAAATAGAAACCAAAAGAAAGCTGGAGTAGCAATTCTCATATAAGACAAAATAGACATTAAAATAAAGACTATTAGAAGAGAGAAAGAAGGGCACTACATAATGATCAAGGGATCGATCCAAGAAGACGATATATCAATTGTAAATATTTATGCACCCAACATAGGAGCACCTCAATACATAAGGCAAATACTAACAGCCATAAAAGGGGAAATGGACAGTAACACATTCATAGTAGGGGACTTTAACACCCCACTTTCACCCATGGACAGATCATCCAAAATGAAAATAAATAAAGAAACACAAGCTTTAAATGATATATTAAACAAGATGGACTTAATTGATATTTATAGGACACTCCATCCAAAAACAACAGAATACACATTTTTCTCAAGTGCTCATGGAACATTCTCCAGGATAGATCATATCTTGGGTCACAAATCAAGCCTTGGTAAATTTAAGAAAATTGTAATTGTATCAAGTATCTTTTCGACCACAACACTATGAGACTAGATATCAATTACAGGAAAAGAACTGTAAAAAATACAAACACATGGAGGCTAAACAATACACTACTTAATAATGAAGTGATCACTGAACAAATCAAAGAGGACATCAAAAAATACCTAGAAACAAATGACAATGGAGACACGACGACCCAAAACCTGTCGGATGCAGCAAAAGCAGTTCTAAGAGGGAAGCTTATAGCAATACAATCCTACCTTAAGAAACAGTAAACATCTCGAATAAACAACCTAACCTTGCACCTAAAAGGACTAGAGAAAGAAGAACAAACAACGTCAAAGTTAGCAGAAGGAAAGAAATCATAAAGACGAGATCAGAAATAAATGAAAAAGAAATGAAGGAAACGATAGCAAAGATCAATACAACTAAAAGCTGGTTCTTTGAGAAGATAAACAAAATTGAAAAACCATTAGCCACACTCATCAACAAAAAAAGGGAGAAGATTCAAATCAATAGAATTAGAAATGAAAAAGGAGAATTAACAACTGACACTGCAGAAATACAAAAGATCATGAGAGATTACTACAATCAACTCTATGCCAATAAAATGGACAACCTGGAAGAAATGGACAAATTCTTAGAAATGCACAACCTGCAAAGGCTGAATCAGGAAGAAATAGAAAATATGAACAGACCAAACACAAGCACTGAAATTGAAGCTGTGATTTAAAATCTTCCAACAAACAAAAGCCCAGGACCAGATGGCTTCACAGGCGAATTCTATCAAAAATTTAGACAAGGGCTTCCCTGGTGGTGCAGTGGTTGAGAGTCCGCCTGCCGATTCAGGGGACATGGGTTCATGCCCTGGTCTGGGAAGATACCACATGCAGTGGAGTGGCTAGGCCCGTGATCCATGGCCGCTGAGCCTGCGTGTCCGGAGCCTGTGCTCCGCAACAGGAGAGGCCAGAGCAGTGAGAGCCCCATGTACCGCAAAAAAAAAAAAAAGAAAAAAAAATTTAGACAAGAGCTAACACCTATCCTTCTCAAACTCTTCCAAAATATAGCAGAGGGAGGAACACTCCCAAACTCATTCTATGAGGCCACCATCACCGTGATACCAAAACTAGACAAGGATGTCACAAAGAAAGAAAACTACAGGCCAATATCAATAATGAACATAGATGCAAAAATCTTCAACAAAATACTAGCAAACAGAATCCAACAGCACATTAAAAGGATCATACACCATGATCAAGTGGGGTTTATTCCAGGAATACAAGGATTCTTCAATATATGCAAATCAATCAATGTGATACACCATATTAACAAATTGAAGGAGAAAAACCATATGGTCATCTCAATAGATGCAGAGAAAGCTTTCGACAAAATTCAACACCAATTTATGATAAAAACCCTCCAGAAAGTAGTCATAGAGGGAACTTTCCTCAACATAATAAAGGCCACATATGACAAACCCACAGCCAACATCGTCCTCAATGGTGAAAAACTGAAAGCATTTCCACTAAGATCAGGAACAAGACAAGGTTGCCCACTCTCACCACTCTTATTTAACATAGTTTTGGAAGTTTTAGCCAGAGCAATCAGAGAAGAAACGGAAATAAAAGGAATCCAAATTGGAAAGGAAGAAGTAAAGCTGTCACTGTTAGCAGATGACATGATACTATTCATAGAGAATGCTAAAGATGCTACCAGAAAACTACTAGAGCTAATCAATGAATTTGGTAAAGTAGCAGGATACAAGATTAATGCACAGAAATCTCTGGCATTCCTATACACTAATGATGAAAAATCTGAAAGTGAAATCAAGAAAACACTCCCATTTACCACGGCAAAAAAAAGAATAAAATATCTAGGAATAAACCTACCTAAGGAGACAAAAGGCCTCTATGTAGAAAATTATAAGACACTGATGAAAGAAATGAAAGATGATACAAATAGATGGAGAGACATACCATGTTCTTGGATTGGAAGGATTAACATTGTGAAAATGACTCTACTACCCAAAGCAATCTACAGATTCAATGCAATTGCTATCAAACTACCACTGGCATTTTTCACAGAACTAGAACAAAAAATTTCACAATTTGTATGGAAACACAAAAGACCCCGAATACCCAAAGCAATCTTGAGAACGAAAAATGGAGCTGGGGGAATCAGGCTCCCTGGCTTCAGACTATACTACAAAGCTACAGTAATCAAGACAGTATGGTACTGGCACAAAAACAGAAAGATAGATCAAAGGAACAGGATAGAAAGCCCAGAGATAACCCACGCACATATGGTCACCTCTTCTTTGATAAAGGAGGCAGGAATGTACAGTGGAGAAAGGACAGCCTCTTCACTAAGCGTTGCTGGGAAAACTGGACAGGTACATGTAAAAGTATGAGATTAGATCACTCACTAACACCATACACAAAAGTAAGCTCAAAATGGATTAAAGACCTAAATGTAAGGCCAGAAACTATCAAACTCTTAAAGGAAAACATAGGCAGAACACTCTATGACATAAATCACAGCAGGATCCTTTTTGACCCACCTCCTAGAAAAATGGAAATAAAAATATACAAATGGGACCTAATGAAACTTCAAAGCTTTTGCACAGCAAAGGAAACCATAAACAAGACCAAAAGACATCCCTCAGAATGGGAGAAAATATTTGCAAATGAAGCAACTGACAAAGGATTAATCTCCAAAATTTACAAGCAGCTAATGCAGCTTGATAACATAAAAACAAACAACCCAATCCAAAAATGGGCAGAAGACCTAAATAGACATTTCTCCAAAGAAGATATACAGACTGCCAACAAACACATAAAAGAATGCTCAACATCACTAATCATTAGAGAAATGGAAATCAAAACTACAATGAGATATCATCTCACACCAGTCAGAATGGCCATCATCAAAAAATCTAAAAACAATAAATGCTGGAGAGGGTGTGGAGAAATGGGAACACTCTTGCACTGCTGGTGGGAATGTGAATTGGTTCAGCCACTATGGAGAATAGTATGGAGGTTCCTTAAAAAACTGCAAATAGAACTGCCATATGACCCAGCAGTCCCACTACTGGGCATATACCCTGAGAAAACCATAATTCAAAAAGAGTCATGCACCAAAATGTTCATTGCAGCTCTATTTACAATAGCCTGGAGATGGAAACAACCTAAGTGTCCATCATCGGATGAATGGATTAGGAAGATGTGGCACATATATACAAGGGAATATTACTCAGCCATAAAAAGAAACGAAATTGAGCTATTTGTAATGAAGTGGATGGACCTAGAGTCTGTCATACAGAGTGAAGTAAGTCAGAAAGAGAAAGACAAATACCATATGCTAACACATATATATGGAATTTAGGGGGAAAAAATGTCATGAACAACCTAGGGGTAAGACAGGAATAAAGACACAGACCTACTAGAGAATGGACTTGAGGATATGGTGAGGGGGAAGGGTAAGCTGTGACAAAGTGAGAGAGTGGTATGGAGATATATACACTACCAAACATACAATAGATAGCTAGTGGGAAGCAGCCGTATAGCATGGAGATCAGCTCAGTGCTTTGTGACCACCTAGAGGGGTGGGATAGGGAGGGAGGGAGACACAAGAGGGAAGAGATATGGGAACATATGTATATGTATAACTGATTCACTTAGTTATAAAGCAGAAACTAACACACCATTGTAAAGCAATTATACTCCAATAAAGATGTAAAAAAATAAATATATAAAATTTTTTTAAAAAGGTATTCAACATCACTAATCATCAGAGAAATATAAATGAAAACCACAATGAAATATCACCTCTTACCTGTTAGTCTGGCTATTATCAAAAAACAAGAAATAACAATAGCTGGAGAGGGTTTAGAGAAAAGGAAACCCTTGTGTACCATTGGTGGGAATGTAAATTAGTGCAACCACCATGGAAAGCAGTATGGAGTTTTCTTATGAAACTAAAAGTAGAACTACATATAATCCAGCAATCTCACTTCTGGGTATATATCTGAAGGAAATAAAATCACTGTCTCAAAGAGACATATGCATTCCCATATTTATTGCAGCATTATTCACAATAGACAAGAGATGGAAAGAACCTAAATGTCTATCAGAAGATAAAATGGAATATTATTTGGCCATAAAAAGGAAGGAAATTCTGCCATCTGCAACAATGTGGACTGACTTTGAAGCCATTATGGTAAGGGAAATAAGTGAGACATAGAAAGACAAATATTGTATGATCTCACTTATATGTGGAATAAACAAACACACAAACAAACTTATAGACACAGAGCATAGAATGGTGGTTGCCAAGAGCTGGGGATTGGTCTAAGGGCACAAAGTCCCAGTTATAAGATAAATAACTTCTGGGGATCTAATACACAGCATGGTGACTATAGTTAACGGTATTGTATTATATATTTGGAAGTTGCTAAGAGAGTAGATCTTAAATAGTCTCACCATACACACACACACACACACACACACACACACACACACACACACACAGAGTAATGTGAGGTGATGAATGTGTTAACTAACCTTATTCTGGTAATCATTTTGCAATATATGTCAACTAAAAAATGCACATTAGAGCTGTGAGTGGTGTTTTATTCAGTGTCTTACAGCAGATTATAGCCCAGGAGACAACCTCTCAGATAACTGAGGAACTGCTCCAAAGTAGTCAAGCATACATCTTGGTAAAGGATTACTGCTAATCACAAACAAACAAATAAATAAAACAAACAAAAAACCCCCAGATATCATAAGTTAAAGATTTTAGTGCTTATCTATGTATGGGAAGATGCAAGAATCTTGGGTCTTTGAAAATCTTCCTTAGATATACATCTTAACTATCTAGGGGCCTGTATATCCAACACCCAGAATGCTCATCCTGAATTCCTTTCAGGATGTACTTGTAGGTAAGTAATTGCAGCGGCTAATGATTTGAACCTTGTAGAATTGGTATTGTGGGCAACATTCTTTGTTTACATATATATGTATATCAAATCATCATGTTATCTTATATTCATACAATGCTATATGTCAATTATATCTCGACAAGGTGGGGGGAAAGGACAAGTCATGGGGAAAGGACAGATATTTTTCATGATATTATACAGAAAATTGTCTCAATATATAGAGAAAATTAAATCTGGATTTCTACTTTACACAATAGATAAAAGACCCAATTAGAGACCAGATTAAAGGCCCAATTATAGAAAGGTAAATATAAAGTCAAATTATCAATTGAAGAAGATATTTGTGATCTAGCTGTATGGAAATAAATATTTTAAAAATCTAAAAAGCAAAAAATCATAAATTAAAAACAAATGGATTTGATCTCATCAAAATTAAGGACAATTTAATAGACAGGGCAGATTGGAAGAATATATTTGCAACATCTAAAGCTGATAAATGATTAAAAAAGAATATATAAAAGTGCATTTGTTTTATAGAAAAATATATATTTTGTCATTTAGAAGGCCAAATATATATTTCTCATCCACATTTCCTGGTTCACAGCTCCCAAAACCCTTGGAATTTCCTGAGTGATAAGAGCAGTGGGATAATATTTGGTCTCTTGTCCTCAATTCCCATAAAGGCTTCAGAGGAGGTGACTTTTGGGTCCCACCCAAGGATGAGGGCTGGTTGCCAGGAGAACCATGTGATTAGAGGGTTAGAACATTCAGTCCCACCCTCTGAATTCTGGGAAGGGGAAAAGGGCTGGAGATTGAATCAATCACCAATGGCCAATGGTTCAGTCAATCATGACTATGAAGCCTCCATAAAGAGCCTAAAGGACCGCTTTTTATTACTTTTCAGAGAGCTTCCATACCGGGGAACAAGAATGTATCTTGTTCCCCGGTATGGACCCACTGTGCCACCAGCCCCTTGCTCCACAAGGACAGAGGCCCCTTTGTTCAGGACTTCACTCTATGTATCTCTTCATTTGTCTGTTGATAGGTATTGATACCACTGACATCTTTTATAATAAATCAGTAATCTAGTGAGCAAATGGGTTTTCCTGAGTTCTATGAGCCATTCTAGCAAATTAACTGAATCTGAAGAGAGACTGGTGGTGTAAGCAGATAGGGTAGGGGGTCCCTGGAGAAAGAGAAACAGACATGGATTTCTTGACATAGGAGAAGCCATCTTTGGCATAAATCATTTTATGATCTAAGCCTGGCCACAGTGCTTGCCCTTGAACAGGTCTCAGTAACTCATGATCTTCAGGGAACAAAGGAACGCAGGATCAAAGGAAAAGCAGTTAAGAAACAATAGTTCCTCCTCAACGGATATACATAACAATGTAATACACATCTTTGAGTTCTGCAGGAACTAAGACCCCTGGAGATTGGTAACTACATGCTGCCCCCAGACTAGAACCTGTGGAATGATGATGTCGACCTTTTCTGACTCTCATAATTTCAGTCAACTAAAGCTTGGACTCTGTCAATCTTTACCCCATTTCTATGTGGAATTCTCCTCTGTTCAAGCCCCCTCATGGATACGCATACACTGCCCAAGCCTCTTCATGAATATGCATGTATGCTTAGCTTAAAGCTTCCCCAATTTTCTGTTCAGAGAGACATTGCTTTGGGAAAGATTCCTGGTGTTCTTCCTACTTGCTGCAAGTAATAAGTCCTTCTTGCTCCTGTTCTTTGGCTTAGTTGTATCCTTTGGCTCAACCCTCACCTAGAGGCAAACACAGTTTTCAGGTAATAGTGGGAACCTCTGATTTACCACCAGTTGGTCAGAGGTACAGATAACAACTTGGACTTGCAACTGGCATCCTGAGTTGGAGGGGGTTGTGGGAATCTCCAATTTGTAGCTGGTTGGTCAGAAGCATAGGTAACAACTTGGGCTTGTCACTGGTGTCTTAAGTGGAGAGCTGACCTGTAGGACTGAACCTGCAGAATCTGTTTCTATCCTCTATAAAGACTGTATCAGAATTGAGTTGAATTCTTGGATACCCTACTGGCATCTGAGAATTTCTTGTTGGTGTGGGGAAGCTTCCACTTACAGTTTGCAATTGGGTCCAGGAACTTTTGGAACAAGTAACTGCAAATCTCCAAGAAAAAGATAGAAACCTTGATAGAAAAATGAACTAAAGATTTGAAAAGGCAATTCACAGAGGAATCTAAACATATGGCAAGTATACGTAGAGTTGTTCGAGCTTACTCTTCATCAAATGATTGCAATTTTAACAATGAGATATAACTTTATATTCATCAGAATGTTTAAAATCAGAACATGGGAACATTCCAATTATTGGCAAGAATGTGGGTAGACAGGAATTTTCGTGCCGTGCTAGCAGTGTATACTGCAACAGCTATTCTGGAAAGCCATCTGGCAATATTTAGCAAAATTATGTATGCGTGTTTCCTATGACACAGAAATCTCAGTCTTAGTATATATTCCAGAAAATACTTGCACAAATTATTATGATGATATTTATAGAAAACTTATCTTAGCATTTCTTATGGTAATAGAAAACATAGGCATCCTAGGTATCCATCACCAGGGAATTGGTAAGTAAAATGTGATGGATATGGACCATAAGGCAGCAGTAGAATGCAGTAAGCCACATGTACGTGTAGCAATATAGACAGCCTCAAAACAGAGCATTGCCAAGGAGAGAAATTGATCAAGTTCACCACATACACATATACACATGTGTGTGCACACACAAATACACACAAAATAGTAGTTATTTATTCCATCATTTAAATGAGTTGAAATGATATGATTTTAGGCCAGATACGTATGTTTAACAGTAAAAATCTATGGAAGACTTAATCAACTGTGTGTGTATACATATATATGTTTGTGTATATGTGTGTATGAAACATATATTTTAATAGCCATAGTTAAGGTTATCATCTGTCTTAGTTGAGGCTCCTATAACAAATTACTATAGAATAGGAGGTTTATAAACAGCAGAAATTTATTTCTCAGAGTTTTGAAGGCTGGAAGTCCACGATCAGGTTGCTGGCATGGTAAGGTTCTGGTGAGAACCCTCTCAGATTACCAACTGGCAACTTCTCTTTGTGACTTCACATGGTGAAAAGAGAGTGAGAGAGCTCTCTGAGATTAAGGGCATTAATTCCATTCTTGAGGGCTCCACCCTCATGACCTCCCAAAGACCCCAGCTCCTAATACTATTATATGGGGAGTTACGGTTTCAACACATGAATTTGGAGGGGACACATTCATTCTTATTGCATCATCACAACATAGAAGAAATTTAAACATCTTCATCCCCATGATTCAATTATAAAATGATGGTATTTAAATTTTCTGATATTCAAAGTATTTAGAAAGGGAAGCTTGGAATATTGCCTTAATTACAACTATAGTGATTCGATGGTTCTGATATTTATTTTGCGAGAACTGTTGAAAAAAATGCATAGAATTGCTTTGTAGTCAAGTGGTGATAGCATCAATTATCCTTCATATGATTTAAATAGTTTTCTGAGCTTTCTGTGAATTTGCAGATTAAAGCTGGAGTCAGAAGAGTGTTCTGAGAACAAATAAGGGACAATAAAATGAATTTTGCCCTTAAAAATTTTGATGGAAAAGAAAAGAAAATTTAATCAGCCACTTTACATTTACATTATTGATTACCAGCCGGATTTTAACTGTCCTACGTAAATGTCAGGAATGTTAATTAGATTATTTCAAAATTTATGTGAAAATTAACAGCAGAGTTTATTGCATATAAAATGCAAAGTCATAAGAAAGGAGTTTTATTCTTTCAAGTCTTTTCTTTCTTCATAAGGCTGCTTTCCTTTCCTATATCTTTCATATCCGTAGGATGGGGATCAAACTGTGCACAGCTCAGAATATAGATTGGTGCTAGGATGTTCTGTAAGTTTAAGTATGCAGACTGTGTGATTCTTATCCCTGATATACCAAGAGACTGCATAGCCACATGGAAAGATTAATTATGGCTCACATCAATTTTGGCCTCTAGATGTCATGTAAAGAACATAACATGAGAGAGGAAGCTGCAGAATTTTGATTATGGCTATCTGAAAAACTGTATGAGTGGGAGTGAGAGAAAGAAAAAAGGGGCTCTTGTATTTTTTTTACATAGAATACATTCTTGCATTCTTTTACTAGGCAGGCAAAGGCAGATAGGCTTAAAACATCTTAGCAGTGCTGTTAGGAAATGCTCACCCCACTTCAATTAGTTCACTCTTAGGATTAAAAGAAGAGAGACGAGGACTTATAAGAGGTGTGTTCCTATGACCAATCTTTAAGACTGAAAGTGATACTGTTGAAGCATTCAGAATATTCAAAACAATGCAGCAATTAATACTCTACTGCATATCTAAGAGAAAGATCACAAAGAAAAAAGAACTAAGATTTCTGGGCATTTTAATGATCTTTCCTTGAAAATAGAATAAACAGGAGAGAAGCAGATTTGAATGAACCGTAATTAAATTATTATATATATTTAATTACAGTGTTTTAGTGTGAGACCAGACAAATGATATAGGCTGCAATTTTTGTGCAAGATGTTTCACAGCAGGAAAATAAAATGTGTTTCAGCCTATTTTGCAAAACTGAGCAAAAAGGGGACTAGATGAATCACAGAAAAAAATCCATCACAGAAATTGTATAACATGGATTAGAAAAGGAGACCATATCTGTTCGTCCTTATGTTTCTTACAGTCTTCAGTTAATTCATCGCAGAGTAGCTCCCTGGATATTTAAGGACAATGGGAAATGTCCACAAGCCCTTTTCTTCTTTCCATTTGTAGCTCTACAGTGCAGTGGGCTGGCAAACAACAAGCTATTTAAATGCCTCCCAAGCTGCGAGTAGGCAAGCTTGCTGTAAGATGAGCAAGGAAACACAAAGCAGACAGACAGTGAGGACAGGGAAATCATGCAGAAGAACCAAAAGGAAGGAAGAGGAGCAGAATGTAAGAAAATGAGAGTCTGCTTAAACCGATGTATGGTAATAAGCTCAGACACTGGAAAAACTTCACAGTCGAAAGTGAAACAGCACATCTGATTTCAGAAGCAGAACAGTGGAATAATGAATAGTGTTGAACCATTTGGTCTTTAAAACTAGGTTCAGATTTATCCCCAGGAAAACTCCAGTGATTGAAAAAGTACTAGATTCTCCTTGAGTTGCTAAAGTTGAATTTCTTCTTTTTCCATGGAGCTGCCAAAATAGATAAAAGGCTCAGAGTAATTTCTGGACTTGGTCTCATAATTATAGGTCTTGGTTGTGCAACTGAATTAAGTAACTTTTAACCAAAGAAAGTTTTCACTGCATGCACAAGAAAGAGCATTATTATTATTTATAAAATTAAATTATACCTTTGCTCTGAAAGAAAAGCCACAGTATTTTCAAATCATCATAATATTAATCTCAAGCATTTTTAAAGCATATGCCAACCAATCTTGACTATTTCTTTAACTGCTCATTATTTGGAAGCTTCTCTACAGTAGAAACAATATTAAAAAAGATTACTAGGCCCAAATCAGAGAATTATTAGCAGCTGACACCTGCATGCCTGTAGTTCAAAGGTAAATAGAGGGAAGTTTCTCTTTGTAAATGGCATGTCACCCGGCTCATGAACAAAATTCCTCAAGATATCAGTCAAGTGTATATGAAAGCATGGACACAAAAGATAAAACTCACAATAGCATATACCATAATTCTTGGTCAATCTATTTCTAGAATCTGTAGGAATTCGTACTAACCAAGAGTTTGTTGGAACTTAGTGTGTCCATTTAGTGTGTATATCTGTGGGCTCTCCAGTCTCAGCCACCAAGAGTCTTGCCTAATTGGAAGTAGAAGGAGGACTCTGTCTATATCCCTGATGTCACTGGATCAGCAACTCAAGTCCCATATCAATGAATTGGGAAATTGGACACATGGCCCCCATCTCCTTATAGAATATTTTTGTGCTTCTGTCAAGACTCCTCCACTTGTATGCCCCTCAACTTTCTCTGTCTCACCACCAATATTTGCATTAGATGACTGGGTCCATTCTCATTTTGTCCTTTGTTCTCGTTTGTCATTAACCACAATAAGCACAGAATTACCATGCAAAACCTCATGACAATTCTCCTATACCAAGCACTGAGAACCACTGAGAAACAAAGGAAAACTAAATGGGAAAAAGAGAGACAGAGACAGACACAGAGAGAGAGAGAATGATAGAGGAGCACTTCTTAAAAGTAAGCAGATAGAAGGTCAAGAGATGCATTTGAAGTCCTTGGTGTTCAAAGGACAGAGGGACAGAGGAAGTGTTTGAGGAAGAGAATAACAAGAAAGACCTAGGGACAATAAATCAAAATAGGCTATCTTTTCCCATCTTCATGTTCTGTTTCAACCTCCACTTGCTTGGGGATAAATAAGCCATTTTCTGTTCTCTGTACTTAATTTTGTGTTCAGTGGAGTATGTAAGCATGCTTCTTAACTCTTATAAGTAATACTGCATGCACTGCATACTCGGAGAGAAGTGACTTAAAGGAATGAAAGGGAAACTGTACAGGTTTTTTAATCAGTAATTTTGTTTTTCCAATTTTTTTAAGTCATAAGTCAAATCCTAGAGAGAAATTTTGTAATATCTAATGATAATTATAGATACACTAAAATCATTGCAAACCCAGTAATTTTTCTCATATTGCATAATGAATATCCAAAAATAATTTATCACTCTTAGAATTGTCAAGTGTGGCAAAAATTTTCTTCTTTCTAAATTCTTAAAGTCAAGAATTGTAGTCTCTAACAGTATATATTTTTTTACCATAGCACTATAATGTGTTGCTCAATAATTACTGATTAATTTTTCTTAACTAAGAAATGAGAGGAAAAGAAGACTTTCATAATGTTAAGTCTAGCTATTAGAAAAAGAAACTATTTTTTCCTTAACAATAGATTAGTCAGTCAAGCCTACACCATAGTTTACAGACACTCCTCCAATTCTTACACCGAAAGAGTTCAAGAAATCATTGCAACACAGGTCTAGAAAGGACTCCAAATGACAAGTTCTTCCCCCTTCACAGTTGATACATTCCAAAAATAAATAAATTAGGGCTCATCTTCCCTCCTCATGTCCTTCCTGGGCAGGGTCATAACAATAATTTTTACCTAATAGGCATTGTAATTCTGAGTTGATCATCATTATACATGATTATGTATACACAAACTCAATGTTGTGTTTTTAAGTATTAACCAGTCTCAAGAAGGTTTCTTCAAAATACATCTTTACTCATCTTTCTAAAGAATATTTTCTAGACCTCGTGTAGAGCTCAACATACTCCACTGAGCACAAAATTAAGTACAGAGAACTGAAAATGGCTTATTTATCCCCAAGCGAGTACAGATTGAAATAGAACATAAAGATGGGAAAAGAGAGCCTATTTTGATTTATTGATCCTAGGTCTTTCTTGTTATTCTGTTCCTCAAACACTTCCTCTGTCCCTCTGTCCTTTGAACACCAGGGACTTCAAATTCACCTCTTGACTTTCTTTTTTATTTTTAATTTTTATCGGAGTATAGTTGCTTTACAATGTTGTGTTAGTTTCTACTATACAGCAAAGTAAATCAGCTATACGTATGCAAATATCCTCACTTTTTTGGATTTTCTTCCCATTTAGGTCACCACAGAGCACTGAATAGAGTTCCCTGTGCTATACAGTAGGTTCTCATTAGTTATCTATTTTATACATAGTATCAATAGTGTATATATGTCAATCCCAATCTCCCAATTCATCCCACCCCCACTTTCCCCCTTGGTATCCATACGTTTGTTCTCTACATCTGTGTCTCTATTTCTGCTTTGTAAATAAGATCGTCTATACCAATTTTTCAGATTCCATATATATGCGTTAATATATGATATTTGTTTTTCTCTTTCTGACTTACTTTACTCTGTATGACAGACTCTAGGTCCATCCACGTCTCTTCAAATGATCCAATTTCTTTCCTTTTTATAGCTGAATAATATTCCATTGTATATATGTACCACATCTTCTTTATCCATTCCTTTATTGATGGACATTTAAGTTGTTTCCATGTCCCGGCTATTGTAAATAGTGCTGCAGAGAACATTGGGTGCATGTATCTTTTTGAATTATGGTTTTCTCTGGGTATATACCCAATATTGGGATTGCTGGATATGGTACTGGCACAAAAACAGAAATATAGATCAAGGGAACAGGGTAGAAAGCCCAGAGATAAACCCGCACACCTATGGTCACCTAAGCTATGACAGAGGAGGCCAGAATACATAATGAAGCAAAGACAGCCTCTTCAATAAGTGGTGCTGGGATAACTAGACAGCTAGTTATCATATGTCTAGTTACATAACTAGACATGTAAAAGCATGAAATTAGAACACTCCCTAATACCATACACAAAAGCAAACTCAAAATGGATTAAAGACCTAAATGTAAGGCCAGACACTATAAAACTCTTAGAGGAAAACATAGGTAGAACACTCTTCGACATAAATCGCAGCAAAATCCCGTTCGACCCCCCTCCTAGAGTAATGAGAATACAAACAAAAATAAACAAATGGGACTTAATGAAACTTAAAAGCTTTTGCACAGCAAAGGAAACCATAAACAAGACAAAAAGACAACCTTCGGAATGGGAGAAAATATTTGCAAACGAAGCAACTGACAAAGGATTAATCTCCAAAATATACAAACAGCACATGCAGCCCCAAAAAACAAACAACCTAATCAAAAAATGTGCAGAAGACCTAAATAGACATTTCTATTAGAAATGGTCTTCTATTAGAAGACCTAAATAGACATTTCTTCTTCTTCAAAGAAGACATACAGGTGGCCAACAAACACATGAAAAGATGCTCAACATCACTAATTATTAGAGAAATGCAAATCAAAACTACAATGACCTCACACTGGTCAGAATGGGCATCATCAAAAAATCTACAAACAATAAACGCTGGAGAGGGTGTGGAGAAAAGGGAACCCTCTTGCACTGCTGGTGGGAATGTAAACTGGTACAGCCACTATGGAGAACAGTATGCAGTATGGAGTTTCCTTAAAAAAACTAAAAATAGAACTACCATCTCTCGACTCTCTTCCTGCTTACTTTTAAGAAATGCTGTTCTCTCTCTCCCCTTCCTATTTAGTTTTCTTTTCTTTCTTTTTTTTTTTTTTTTTTTTTTACCCTCAGTGGTTCTCAGTGCTTGGAATAGGAGACTTGGCATGAAGTTTTACCTGGTAATTCTGTGCTTCTTGTAGTGAATGATAAACAAGAACAAAGGACAGAATGAGAATGGACCCAATTGTCTAATGCAGATATTGGTGGTGAGACAGACAGCTGAGGGGCATACAAGTGGAAGAGTCTTGATAATAGCACAAAAATATTCTGTAAGGAGATGGGGGCCATGTGTCCAATTTCCCAATTCATTGAGAACCTTTACTAAGGACTTGAGTAAATGATCATGTCATCATTTCCACTGCTTAATCCCAAATCAATGTACTGCAATTTCAACCACTTCTCTGGTCATTCTACCATCACCCCCCACATCCCACATACAGCTACTACCTAGATCAGCTTTCATAAACTTAGAAAGAATTAGTAAGCTCCCATGGCCATCTCATTTTTGGAATAGATTCAATGTCCTTAATTTTCCTGTTATTTTTTTCCCCAACCAAATAAATCCCATTATTTCTTGGGCTTCCTGTGGGTATAGTATGTCGGTTTTCATTTGCTGGGTCTTGGCTGGGCATGTTTGTTAGAAATAAAAAAGACCCATTCCTGGATATGTATTATTAAAAAGGAAAATTTCCTACATCAAAATTAGTAGTGTCTATGGATTTCTCTTCTAGATAGGGCAGTTCTAGCTTCTATAATATATAAACTCCAAAATCTTAGTGTCTTAATATAATGTAGTTTATCTTTCATGTAATGATCCAACACTGGTGTTCCTTGTAGAATACAGATTTTCATATGGTGTTTCAGGGACCCCCAACTCTTTCTATTTGGAAGCTACATCTTCCCAGAGAACAGCAGTGATCTAGGAACCCTGAAAAATCTCCAAGACCCTTTCAATGGATCCATGTGGTAAAACTAATTTTATAATAATACTAAAATGTTATTTGACTTTTTTATTTTTATGCTACAAGTGAACAGTTGCATTTTCTCTAACTATATGATACGTGATATCACAGCCACTTGAATGAACAATTAAGAAAGACATAAAAGGGCTTCCCTGGTGGCGCAGTGGTTGAGAGTCCGCCTGCCCATGCAGGGGACACGGGTTCGTGCCCCAGTCCGGGAAGATCCCACATGCCGCGGAGTGGCTAGGCCCGTGAGCCATGGCCACTGAGCCTGTGCGTCCGGTGCCTGTGCTCTGCAACGGGAGAGGCCACAACAGGGAGAGGCCTACGTACCGCAAAAAAAAAAAAAAAAAAGAAAGAAAGACATAAAAGAGATTCCAAAATGTGAAACAATGCCACTTTTATCACTATTTCTTAATTTTGGAAAATAGAGTTACTTTTTGTAAACTTGATTGTTTATGTAACAGGTATTTGTTTTATGGTAAATTTATTAAAATAAACACTTTTTAAAAATTTCTCAATTTTTATTTCTAATACAGTAAATATTGATGGGCATAATCCATAAATATAAAAGCTCTTGAAATCTTCAATACTGTTTAAAGATGTAATAGGATCTTGAGGCCAAAAATGTTGAGAACTACTACAGGAAGGCATCATATATTTTCCTTTCAGGTGTGGCTGGGGAAAGAGAGTGAGGAAGACACAACCACATCTGAAGCTCTTTGGCCCAAAAGTGGAATGGATTGATTCTGTTGCTATTCATTACTGAGTGCTAGCATGTGGCCCAGGAGGAAAAGAGCAAAGGCTCTGGGAAACACAGTCCCTGTCTGTCAGCCACCTCAGAGCTACAATTCTATGCTCTGGAAAGAGGAGCACAAATCCTTGGTTGACAGATAAATGTCCCTTCTAAAATTTCCAATAGTAACAGTAATTATTCTCCTGGAAAGTAATTTAAATTTTGTGAAAGAACATGCCTTGGTTGAGTTTCCTCCATTCCTTGTTCTTATAATTCTTATAAGGTAGATTAATCATTCTTCATTTGTTAACATAGCCCTCTTCCCAGAGCATGATAAGCAAGTGCAATAAATATGAACATTGATTAATGAGTAAAAATTAATAAGGGCATGAAATATTTGAATAGATCAGACTATGCAAGGGTCATCATGGAAAGTTGCACAGTTTGTACATTGCATAAAGTTGACAGCTGCAGATCTCCTTGGGAGCCGAAGTCCAGCCATTTCCTCTTGACAAACCATTCACCTGGCACTTGCCTATTTCCCCAAGAAAGAGGTATGCTTTCTTTAATAAAAAAAAGTCTGAATTCACCTGACAGGGTGCTTTTTTAATAATTTGCACAAAGGTGCCATATAGGCCATCAGCAATGCTGTGCACTCTATGAAGACAACATTTAGTATGTTTTTATTGTCATATCTCCAGCAGCTTGATTAGTCTCTGATGTATAATAAAAACTCAATAGATATTTGTTGAATGAATATACAAAAGCACTGAACCATGGATAAATATGTAACTAGAAAGATGCTTATAACAGCACAGTTTTGTACTCTGACCTTGACTGTGAGCCGGTCAACATTTTTACTAATGCCTTAGATATAAAAGGAAAAATTATGCTGATTAAATTTTCAGATGACCCAAATCTAAGAGGATTAGCTAATGTAATTGATGACATTATCAAGGTTCAAAAATAAAAATGGCATGGTAAATGATGGGCCCAAACTAACACAAATCAATTTAACCAAAATAAATATCCTGCAAGTGAACTCAAAGAATCAATTTTATAATTATATGCTTAGAATAGCTTGACAAAAAGTAGTTTATATGAAAATGCCAGAAGTTTGTGCTGACTAAAATTATGAAAGGAATTAGCAATATGATTCAGTGCTTAAGTAATAAATGATTAATGAAAATAAGGTGTTTAAACATAAACATAGAGTAGATTAACCAAATGCTGGGTTTATCATTCAACATATTAAGTATTGTATCTTTGGAATGTCGTATTTTAAAAACTTGATAGAGGTAAAGTTTGTCCTAAGAAATGTCTGACCTGCAAGGAGAATGAGGGGGAAAAACATCTAGGACTTACTTGATATTTAAGTTCAGATATTTGAAGGATTTTCCTGTCTTCCAAAAGGAATCTGACCTTATACTGAAGTTCTCTAGATAGCAGGACTAGAATATATATTAGGAAGGCATAGGGAAGTACATAGCATCTCAACATAAGAAAAAGTGTCCACCAATTAAAGCTTCCAGAAAAAACAAAAAAAACAGGCTATATTTCAAACCACTGTGCTTTCCCTTTTTGACAGTATTCTCGAAGATCCCAGATGATAGTACCATGTCTCTGAAGAATTGTCCACTTTACCAGGGAACATAGATCACTTCAAAGATTCCTTTATTGGCCGAGATCCTATGCTGCACTATGATTCTAATTCTAATTTGAAGTAGTATCAATAATAAGTAGGAAAAAACAACAGAAGCTTAGTATTTTTGTCCCTTTATGGCTCCAGCAAAACAGTTGTGAATTAGCTCATATCAACCATTGAGCACTACCCCCACCCCCTGCCTGTCATCTCACCTAACTGTCAGGAGCTCAACATGGTTGCCCTCACTGATTTCTCTCTCTCTCTCTCTCTCTCTCTCTCTCTGTCCCCTCTCCTGAGATATTCAAATTCATCTATCAACTGTTCAGGTGGGCTTGTGCACTACCCATCAATTACTCCTTTCCCTTAGCTTTCCAGTCCCCATCAGTTCTTAACATTAACCTCTACAGATTTTTAACATATTCATGAGGTCATTTTGTCTACACAGAGGGCATTCTATCATTAGGGGTATCCAAAACACCCATTCGTATAAGAATCTTTACCCAGTAGCAAGTAAAGTTATCTTATGCAGAGAAATTCCAAATAAACATGTTTGCTTGTTTTTTCTGTCATTTTTAATCATGACCCTGCCCTAGAAACAATTTTAAAAATTAGTAGATGGCAGTTGAACCCAACTTATCATATTTGTTTCTCACACAAAAAACTATTTTGTTTTTGCTTCTTTTTTTTACTCAAAATGCACATAATGGTTTTCCTAAAATATGAGATAACACAACGAAATGATGGGGAGGAAAAGTGGATTGAAAACATCCAGTTCATATAAACTATACACCTGCATGCATATACTATTACCAAACTTGCTGAAAATACTACAAATGGCACAAAGTCTATTTTTCTTTTCAAATTTTGTAGAATACAATGAAAATAACAACTGTTTTAGAACACTGAATCCAAAGAAACTTTTCAACGGCACAAAGCACAACTGCAGAACAGAACTAATCTCATGTTCCAAATACCAAGTCAAAATAAGAAGCCCCAGTTTTAACAAATATTTCATTCAGCAAGCAGTAAGTCATACATATCAGGCAGTAAATGTATCTGATGACAAAGGATAATCTGAGCCTAGAGATTCATCTAATATTGATCCTTTCAGACTAAAATATGAATCATAAAATTAGCCTCACAATGAATTACAGAAACCAGGTGAAAACTCCCACTGCTGCTCTTGACATTGTTACGTGCAGAATTTGAAACAGAAAATATGAGAAGCAGATGGAAGAAGAGTTCTAACCTACAGTAGGTTGATAGTACTTAGGGGCAGTTCACTAATTTCTTCTCGTCAACCGTGAATCACCCTATAGCATCTTTCTCTCTTTCATGCAGTACAGAAGCAAGTAGATTTATACTCAGTATGACATTGCAAAAGTACTATGACTCTAAGTCCCACCAGCTTTAGCATAGAGAATATTTGCTTAAATTCTTTTGCTTTTCAAATAAAAAATTCTAAAACGTGTACACTCCAGAGATGATTATAACTCACAAAATATTTGTGGGAACTTTTTATTCTGTCCTAAAGGCACTGTATGTTTTATTTAGTTCATTGGTCAGAAACTGACAAAGCTCATTCATATAACAAGTCAGGGCTAAAGCTAAATACATTGATCTTAATAACACATAAATAGGCTTAAGTCATTTGTTTAAAGTAAATCAAAATATAAAATCTTGTTTCACCTAAAATAATGACATTCAAATAGATTTTTCTTAAGTAGATAAAAATATACCTGCCTAAAGTGATAGAATTGTCATGAAGAAAAATTTAATAATATCTACTGAAATTATAGATACGTTTGAACTTTGACTCAACAATCCCATCTCTAGGAATGTATCCCAAAGATACACTAGCAACAATAGGAAACAAAATATGTACAGGATTTTTTACTGAAGGACTGTTTTATATTAGCAAAAAAGTGAAAATAACCCAAACATCCATTATTGTAGGACTTCTTTCATAAGCTATGGTATGCTCCACAAAGTGGGACACTCTGTTACTGTGAAAGTACCACCCATAGAGAGTAGATGAGAGTCGGAGTGAACAGGTGGTATGTCACAGAATGTCCTGCAGAAGGTAGATTTAACATGGTTCTGCTGTGGAAGTAAGGAGTACAGATCAAACCTTTGAGATTTGCAGACCCAATGCATAGAAGCTATGTTTCCATGCCCCACATATGTCAATAATTATTCAAGGGCCACCCAGGGACTGGTAAATTCCCAGGCACTACTGTCCTGGAGATAAGGATGAGGAGGTAGAAGCACACAAATGAGGAAATTAAGAACCGGCTTTGCATGTTACAAGGATTGTGAGAAACAAGATTGGTCTAGTTGATAACTGGAGTCTGGGTGAAAGATGGTGGGTACATGGATGCTGACTCTATTATTCTACGTTCTTTAGAATTTAACACCCCTCCAAACGTTTAAAAGATGAAAATTTTAGATAAATAAACTGATTGCAAAGTATTCTCCTGGTGTTCCTTGGTTTATGGCAGCATAACTTCAATCTCTGTCGCCCTCTTCACATGGCCTTCTTCTTTGTGTCTCTCTCTGCATCTGTGTATCTCAAATCTCTCCCTCCTTACTTATATAAAAACAACAGTCATTGGATTTTTTAAAAATTTTATTTATTTTTGGCTGCGTTGGGTCTTCGTTGCTATGCTTGGGCTTTCTCTAGGTGCTGCAAGTGGGGGCTACTCTTTGTTGTGGTGTGTGGGCTTCTCATTGTGGTGGCTTCTCTTGTTGTGGAGCACGGGCTCTAGGGCATGCAGGCTCAGTAGTTGTGGCTCACGGGATCTAGAGCACAGGCTCAGTAGCTGTCGTGCACCAGCTTAGTTGCTCTGTGGCATGTGGGACCGGGGATCGAACCCATGTCCCCTGCATTGGCAGGTGGATTCTTAACCACTGCACCATCAGGGAAGTCCCCAGTCATTGGATTTAAGGCCCATCTTAAATCAGGATTATTGCATTTCAAGATCCTTATCTTAATTACATCTGTGAAGGCTATTTCTAAATAAGCCTCCACTCACAAGTATCAAGGGTTAGGAATTGGATGTATCTTTTTGGGGGGAGAGTTTCCACTAAACCCACTACAGGGTGTGTAAGGGAAGGGGAATGATTCAAATGAACATGGCATGAAAAAGGTGGGGCAGAGTCTTCAGGCATTGTTATCTCTCCTCTAGTTCTACGGCAATGTCCTTTGTTATCTAGTAGCTACCTACCTCTCTGTCACCTACTACATGGTCTGTTTACCATTAGCTGCCAAATTTACTTTATGGAAGCCCACTCATAGGCTAGGAGAAGAAAGTCTGCAAATCAACTCCTCCTGAATGTAGGAGTACTTACTTAATGTAGTGTCTCCTATTTGGACATAAGCCTGAAGAGGAGAAAATGGGAATACTCTTCTAGCTTCTTAACTCTCTTTGTTACCTCCTTCTTCTCACTGGCCATTCTCAGGGGTATGGAAATTGCTGGCATATAATTTATTTCTCTTGTATCTTATCCTCTTACCAGAAAATAGAAAATTGTAGACACAGTATATTCTCTTCACACCAAGACAGCTCTCTGAACTAAGTCAGCCAGGCTGGCCTTTAATGTATTAAAGGAGAAGTCGATAAGGAAATTTAGATAATCCTTTTCCAAACTAATCTGCCTGGTATAAAAGCCTACTATATCTTGCTGCCAGATCCTTTTAGGGAATATAAAACATTAAAGGTTTTTTGAATATTTTTCTTAGTTTATTCCTGTCGCATTGCTAATAACTTCCCATTCTACCCCCAACTACCCTAACCCCGTTCACCCCCAGGGAGATGTATACCTGGGCTAATTATGGTGAAAATCTTGTATTCAGTATTTTACTCTATCAAATAATAAAATAAGAGACATAAAATGAGAGAGGCTACCAGAAGATGATAATTAGTAAGAAAACCACAGAAGTGAAAATAAAGTGGAGTAAAAAGGGATCATCCTGAACCTTTGTAAGACCAGCAAATTCCAAGCTGCTGGCAATTTCTCCTCCTTAGCCCTCTCCCAAGGCCTCTCCTACCTCTTTTCTCCTCCTCCTGTTCCCACTGGTGGGTCCTGGCAAGCTTTCCTTCATCAGTACTCCAGCAGGACACTTCTCTCTAAAAGGTCTTCCTCCTGCAATGTCATACCACCACAGAGTTTCACCAGATGCTCAGCACTGATGTTGATGTCTCTTGTTTGGGGCCTGTCCTTCCACTTCCCTTCTACCCCCACTCCCCCGCATACTCAGCAAGCAGTTGATGTTCTTTAACTCCAATTTAATAGCATCACCTCAAAGCCCCAGTGTGGCTGAAGCTTAAAAGAGCATCAGTTATGAAATACTTTGTGTATATGGGTTGAAGAAATCTGAAACCCACACACAGAGTCCCTTATATGCCTTTCCCCAACTGAAGCAAAAAAAAGTTTTGCTAGTGTAGGTGGAACAAAGGAGGGTTGGGAAGCTTTTCTTAAACTAACTTTGTAGATGCCTGAACAACTTTACAGCTCATGTTCAGCTTTCATCAGATTTCTGCACAGCCTCAAGACCTAACCTCAGTCTCCAGCACACAATGCTCACTGCACCTTATCCTGTAAAATCAGTGAATGCTCGGGTGCACATATGCACAGTAGCTGACTTTACAAAATGGGTAGAAATGGCACTCTAGCGCCAAGCTTGCCCTTTTTTTAAGGCTGGATAAGATTCATGTTACTTTTTTCTTTAAGATTACAAAAGTGTGATATTAGTTCCCTTGCCTAAAATACATGTGCTAGATTTACAAAAATTAATGGTAGAAGTAGCTTAGGGCTAGAGGGCATTAAGGGAGGGAAAGAGTCTGTGTCCTTTGATTTCTCATTAATTTCTTCCTTTATAAACTGTATATGCATCTTATGTGAATTTTATATGAATAACATACACCCATCATCCAAAAAGGACATAAGCGAGTTTGGACTGAAAACAAAAGATGACAGAAAGGAAAAAAAAACAGCCAATAATACAGTAGAGCTCTACTTTTTGGCTAACGTATCTATCAAAGTAG
This sequence comes from Tursiops truncatus, assembly GCF_011762595.2. Lineage (NCBI taxonomy): Eukaryota > Metazoa > Chordata > Mammalia > Artiodactyla > Delphinidae > Tursiops > Tursiops truncatus. The sequence continues at coordinate 109,938,612 of NC_047037.1, read as the reverse complement.
TCAACAATAAGGAAATAAACTTTCTTCAGATTGATAAGGAGATGATCTTTCTCTTTAGTCAAACTCAGAATCTTAGTTGCCCTTTTTCTTCCCAAGTTTGTTTGTTGTTTATTTCCCACTTGGGAAAATATAGTTTCTGCTGAGGCTGGTTACCTAAATGTTCTGTCCTGAGTTTAATTTTAATCACATGAACATGCAACAAAATTCTGATTTAAATCTTTTTAAAATATCCCTTTACTGCTATTCAAATTTAATTATTGTAAGAACAGTACCACTATATTAAAATATAATCACCTTACACCTTTTGGCTTCATGACAATGTTCATAAAGTGCTTAATATTCATGTAACATGCTACCTCACCCTGTAATATCACTATATTTATGGAAAGAAATTGTAATCCTCTTTACTAGCTCAGGTTAATTCCAATAAAATATTAAATCCATTTTCTAATCTAAATGAGTTCATTAGGAGAGGCATGGTACTGAGAATACCAAACTCTCCACAGAGTTCAGCTTCATTACATTTCCGCACTGTGCGTTTTCAGAGCTGTTGTACTACATTTATGAGGATTTATCTGTACTGTTCCAAAAACATTCATCCTCATTCTGCTCCTTCTGTGCATGCTAATCATAAATATGTTAAGTAGAAAGACTAAGCTTGTAGCCAATCTCATCCCCAGATGGGTTCAAGTTATGATCACAAGCAAATTTTCAATAAGCACTCTTAGAGCAGTGCCAGTGAGGAGGAAATGAAGGTTTGAAGCTATGCTAAAAAGAGAGAGAGAGCAAGAAGAAGAAAAGATAGTTTGAGACAGAGTAAGAATGTCATAGACGTTAGAGAAAGAGAGAGAGAGAAAAATAAGGGTATTTCCGTATGTCCAGATTGCTGTGTCTCAAGGAGAGCTTCAAGAATATATAAATAGATCATCTGTCCAAAGAAATTTAAAATAAGTACAGGGATTAAATCATTAGTCTTAACTGCTTGGAGTCTCCAAAGTCCATAATCCGAAGTTGAACTCCACATTATTCAGCTCATTTCATCTAGCAAAGCTTTACTCCATTAAGCTCTCCATTTGAAATAAATAATGGACCTTTTAGGAGGGGAAGATGAGAACAGTCTGGGATGTTCAGGTAGTGAATAATTATACAGTCCCCAGCTGTTTGCCCATGGAGTGCTTTGACCTGTTTTTCACTATACCTAGCAGTTATTTTCTTTCCCTTGCAGGTAAAAAAAATAATAATGTGGATTACATATCACATGAAACAAACCCATTAAGAATCTTTCAATCACCTCCAATTATGTTAGCATTTGCAGTAACCTCTGAGTAAAACCATCTTAATCTACATTTCAGATAGTTAATAAAACAAAAGATTTCTCAAATAGACACGTGATGGATATCCACCTATTTTTAGTAAAAGATGGAGATGAGCAAGAAGCAAGTTATTTTGCATGCTAGTTATTAAAGCTAGATACACGTCCTTGTTAATCTATATGATGCTGCAATAAACTGTCAGCCTAAAGTGAAATCCAGCAGCCACTGGTTGTCACTGTTGTACCACAAAATAGCAATGTAGGTATTAGAATTTCAAAAGGCTGCCTTTAAAGAATAAAGTTTGAAATAGTGCATCTGACTATTTGGTTTATCACTAAAGCAGAGCATTAGAAACCCATGCCAAGACCCCATGGATTTCAGACTAGTATTAGGTATTTTGATGTGGAAGTCTGACCAAAATATAGTATGTGAATCACACAGAGATGTGAAATAAAGACCTGATTATATACTTAAGTAAATACCCTTTGTAATTAAATAGTCATGTGAGATATGTGCTATATCTGTTAATTACAGCACATCTTTCTGATATTTAAACTAAATATTATGTTAATGCCCAGTGTGCATAATTGATCACTTCAAGGTTTAGATACATTATTCAAAAGAAGTTTTTTTCTAATGATTGTGCTTATAACATTTTTAACCAGTAGATTAGTAGATAGCCTAGACATAATCTTCCCTTTTCCCAAATCTGATTAAAACTGGCAAGACAAGATATCAACGGAATCCTGAATATAAAATCCCAAAATATTCTGCTATGCTTGAAATTAACTAAGTACTGTGATGCAGGAGGCTCAAATCAATAAACATTAATGATGGTAGTGTTAAAGGTGGGAAGAGTTGGCAAGAAATCAGCATGGTATTCGTGGTTATAAGATGATTATCTACTCAATGATATTAAAGGTTAAAATTAGACCAACTGTGCTTTGGGGAAATGCAGTGGCAGGTCTTGAGAGACAAGAACAGTGACTGTGTTCCTGAACACAATCTTTCAAATTTGAAAAATTATACTTTTTAAACAAATGAGAGGGTAGCACTTCAATTTCAACCGTAATACTTTAGATACTTTCCAAACTGTGTTAGCAGTAAAAAAAAAAAAACCTGGGCACTAGTGTTTTCCAGTGATCACAGCCAGAGTTGGACACAAGAGAGGGGGCTAAAAGGGGGTGCTTTTACTTATCATTTGTATATACTTAGCTGGACTATAGGTTCTAATTTCATACGATTTCTCAAGATAAAGTACTATTGTTTTTCAAGGTCATTCTTTCTTATTTTATTTATTCTCTTCATTCCCTTCCTTCCTTTCTTCCTCCCTTTTTCTTTCTTCCATTCTTGCTTTTTTTTGCCTTAACCTCAAGCAGAAGTTATACTCCAGAAGCAATGAGGCAAAACACAAAATTAGGAAAGAAGAGATCACTAATACTACCAATATTGCTAATAGATATAAATATTTGTTTGCCCCATCTCAACATTTTTTCCTCATCAAAAATTGGTAAAGATATAAAGAGACCATATCAATCACACCTCTTACATCTTACACTTTTATTAAGATGTAAGCATTTTAAATACATTGATTTTTGTCTTAATATGGCAAATGGGAATAATTCTCTTCTCTTGCAAGAGGCAATCACAGTGGCAGAAACAATTTCACAAGAAAATTGTTTATATCCAAAAATTTTAACTATGAAAAGAAACCCTATCAACAGTGCTATCTATTCATATAAACTTCCCATAGTGTGTTCTTTTAACATGAAAAGAAGAACAGCGACATAATCAGTAGAGATGCTCATGGAAAATGACGGTTCCTGGCCTTTATACAAGGCCTACAGCTTCAGAATCTCTCTGTAGAGTCTTTAAATACACATTTTCAGCAAACTTCCCACATAATTAGGAACATTAAACTTTGAGAGTCACTCTTTCTGTCTCATTAAAGAAGAGAAAATATATTATGACATTACAAACTTTATAATTATATCATTTTCATGATCAATAGAATCAAGAAGAAAAGTTATATAATATTACTTAGATGAACAGCTCTGAATAGAAGGTAGCATTTTTATTTCCTAATATGATAATTATATGTTTATAAAGGTATATTTCATAAACTATATAAGGTATAAACATTAATTGAAGAAAGAAATCTTTTGAAAATATGTGTGATGAAAGGGATTCCATGAAATGCATACTAGGTAGCCAAAAACAAAAACAAAACAAAAAACCCTCATCTCTTCTGTCCTATGAGGGCTCTTGTATCATTGTCCTGCTGGATTTTGATACAAACCCAGTTTTTCATTGGGTATCCTCAGATGGTTAGTAAATTACTTGAGGAAAGTTTCTTGATGTTCAAAATACTATACTCAGCTCTATTCATGTGGTATCTACAGAGTAATCATTGGTGAATTAAAAAGATATTTAATAGCACACACTGTATACTTCCCTAAAACCATAGATATAGTCTTTAATCATTTAGGGTAAAGCACATGTTTGAAAATTAACTTTCAATTTAATGCTTAAAGTAACATCATTTAAAATCCAAATATGCTCTAATATCACATGCCTTCCATGTTCTCTGAAAGAGGTATAAATGAATGAATAAATAGCCTTAACCAAAAGAGAAGGAAAATAAAAGATTAGGAAGGAGGGAGGCATTAAAGTGTAGTGTAAACATCACCAGCCTGAAATTTAAGACTGTGATAGCTCCTAGTTTCCCCTTCTTCCTTTTAGAGCCAGAACTCATGCCGAGATTTTAGCAGGGCACAGGCCTCCCAGCTACAGACTACAATTCCCAAATGCCTTGGCCATGTGACCAAGTTCTCTCCCAAGAAATATGAAGTTGCACATATCCCTACCATAAAAGGAGACCTCGTTCCCTTTAGTTTCTTATTTCCTTCTCTAGAAGGTTAAAATGTTAGCATGGTGGTGATCCAGCCTCACTGTTGATAGACTACAACCCCCTAGGGAGGGCAGACTAATGAAACAGAAGGAACCTTAATTTCTACTTTAGACAGGTGAGAAGAAAGTAAAGGTCTAGCTTGTCTGAGGTGCTATATTTTTAGCTCTCTGTCTTAGCCTGTAACAGAACTAATTCAGCCACAGACAAAAAATAGTGTTGTGATCATGTTCAGTACATTACTTCACTCAGTTTTCTTCATCATGAGTTGACTGATTATGGAGATGACCAGCAGAAATTAGGGAAAATGTAACTGGTACAGTAGGTGGAACTCCAGAATAAGGAATGACAGGAAGGCAGTCAAAACCTTGGGAGTGAGTTGATATAAATCTTATTACCACTGATGAAGAACATTTGGAAGTACAGAGTATGCTTTAGTCTCAAGGGAAAGTAAAATATTTAACATTCTAAAATGGGAAAAAAAAACTTAGTTCTTGTCATGCCTAGGGATAAATGTCATACTTGGAAAGTATCTAGAAATCAGAAATACAAATTACTTAAGTAATTGCTTAACAAAGCAAGTGGAGTATGAACAAAATCAAAAGTAAAAGCCCCAGTTTAAAGTAATTTAAAGCATACATTGGCTTCCCATTTTAACTCATTTAGTATAATGTTTTAAGACAGACATTTATCTTGAAAAAAAAAGAGACACATGACTCCCTTTTGTGAGAGCACCAGAATCACAACTAACTGCTTAACAATCACCAACAGGAAGACACTGGAACTCACCAAAAAAGATACCCCACATCCAAAGACAAAGGAGAAGTTGAAATGAGATGGGAGGAGGGGTGCAATCATGATAAAATTAAATCCCATAACCAGTGGGTGGGTGACTCACAAACTGAAGAACACTTATACCATGGAAGTCCACCCACTGGAGTGAAGGTTCTGAGCCCCACGTCAGGCTTCCCAACCTGGGGCTCCGGCAACAGGAGGAGGAATCCCCAGAGAATCAGACTTTGAAGGCTAGTAGGATTTGATTCCAGGACTTCGACAGGACTGGGGGAAACAGAGACCCCACTCATGGAGGGCATACACAAAGTAGTATATGCACCAGAATGCATGGAGAAGGAGCAGTGACCCCATAGGAGACTGAATCAGACCTACATGCTAGTGTTGGAGGGTCTCCTGCAGAGGCGGGGGGTGGTTGTGTCACCGCAGGGACAAGGACACTGGAGCAGAAGTTCTGGGAAGTACTTATTGGCATGAGCCCTCCTGGAGTCCACCATTAGCCCCACCAAAGAGCCTGTAGACTCCAGTGTTGGGTTGCCTCAAGCCAAAAAACCAACAGGAAGGGAACTCAGCCCCACTCAACAGCAGACAAGTGGATTAAAGTTTTACTGATCTCTGCCCACCAGAGCAACACCCAGCTTTACCCACCACCAGTCCCTCCCATCAGGAAGCTTGCACAACCTTTTAGATCACAGAAATCAGAGACAGAATCAGAATCAGAATCAGAATCACAGAAAGAGAGACAAAATGAAAAGGCAGAGGACTATGTGCCAAATGAAGGAACAAGATAAAATCCCAGAAAAACAACTAAATGAAGTGGAGATAGGCAAACTTTCAGAAAAAGAATTCAGAATAATTCAATGAAGATGATCCAGGACCTTGCAAAAAGAATGGAGGCAAAGATCGAGAAGATGCAAGAAATGTTTAACAAAGACCTAGAAGAATTACAAACAAACAGAGATGAACAATACAATAACTGAAATGAAAAATACACTACAGGGAATCAATAGCAGAATAACTGAGGCAGAAGAACAGGTAAGTGACCTGGAAGACAGAATGGTGGAAATCACTGCCATGCAACAGATTAAAGAAAAAGGAATGAAAAGAAATGAAGGCAGTCTAAGAGACCTCTGAGACAACATTAAGCGCACCCACATTCGCATTACAGTGGTCCCAGACAGGGAAGAGAGAGAGAAAGGACCCGAGAAAATATCTGAAGAGACTATAGTCCAAAATTTCACTAACATGGGAAATTATTACAGCTCCATTATTACAGTGGTTACTCAATTTGTCCCATTCTGTTTTCCATTCTATGCTTCAGTTTGAGCAGAAATAAGAATTACTGAACATTTGAATTCTTCTTCCTCTCAGGCTGCTATAGAACAGAAAAAAGAAAAAAAACAAAAACAAAAACAAGGCTTATTGTTCTTATCTCAACACTGCCAAATAGACAGACTTGAAATATCTAAGATTTTCATCCTTCTTGGAAATGGTTTCCAGCTTAAAGGCATTTGACCTGGAGTGAGGTTATATTTCAGTCAGCCGACTGAATGGTATCTAGAGAGGCCCATCAGCAGAAGCTTAGCAGAAAAATGTGAGTGAAAGTTCAAGTGCCTGGTAGCTGAGAAAGCCGGAGGAGGGCAAATTGGCTTGAATATCAAAGCTAAATTCTGTCAAAAGTCTTTTCCAAAACAAGGCATCCCAGGAAGGCATTAATTGAGAAAGCTCAAATAATAGTTGACCTATTTGACAAGGGGCATCTTAAAAAGCTTTGATATAGTTCCTGGAGACATTCTTTTTTTTTTTTTTTTCTTTGCGGTACACGGGCCTGTCACTGTTGTGGCCTCTTCCATTGCGGAGCATAGGCTCCGGACGCGCAGGCTCAGTGCTCGTGGCTCACGGGCCTCGCCGCTCCGCGGCATGTGGGATCTTCCCGGACCGGGGCACGAACCCGTGTTCCCTGCATGGGCAGGCAGACTTTCAACCACTGCGCCACCAGGGAAGCCCCTCAGACATTCTTATTAGGGGTAGAGGGATAAGATGCATGGCCAGTAGGTGTTGATATAATGTAACTAACGTCTCCCAATATCTGCGATGAAAATAACTTAGTTCAGAAGCCAAGAGTTTGATAAAGATTATAGCACAATACTGACCTAGCTGAGAAAAAGTCTAAGGAATTTTATCCTAGGATGTATAGCCAGGATGCTTATGAGCAAGAATCAATTATGAATTGATAGTAGAACTGATTGTTTCAGGCCGAGCATTTTAAAGACAGTATTTTCTAATATGTGTAGAAATCAGGAGAGAGAAAACGTTTAAAACTCATAAACTGGGACCAGGTTAATCAAGACAGCTGTTGGTGCCTGGGTCACTCTTCTCTGTACTCAGGGATGGTGGCACAGAAACCATCAATGTCTGATGTTATGGAATTTTCCTTTTCCTCGAATTGAGCAACCTGATCTGTGATGGCTGCACATAGCGTTGCCTGGGCTATTTGGCAGCAATTTTCAGTCTATTTCTGTAAATTGAGCTTTCCATTGTCCTTTGAATGTTTCCCCCTCTAGATTACAGGGGATCCAATGCTGTTCAGTACACAGGACTCACTTTTGCCTTTAGCTGCCTTCCAACATATCGAGCCTAGATAAATTGAGTACTGCACCTCACTTTTATCGGCTGGGTATAACATTGCCAGCAGAGCAAGTGGGAGTGCTTTTCAGGTTCGGTGGACAATGGAGGAAAATAGTCAAAAGGGGAGTTGGATACCTGCTTTGAAGTTTAGAATAGCTGGAGATTCAAACTGTCCTACTTTCTGGCCCAGAGTTTCTTTCATGATTCTTCAAGATTTTTGTAGGAGATTCTTCAGGAGTAAGTGAGCAGGTGCTCTTATTCTTTTGCAAGCTGGTCCTTATACTGACTGAACAGCAGCAACCCAATATTATTGCCTTCTTAAGAACAGTGTGAGGAGGTGACACACATCAGGAAATTCCATGTAGGTGGCATGTATGCTCCTGCATCCCAGCATCCATATGCTTGGTTAGGAACCATAGTCCAAGCTTCCATTCTCTGACATAATGATTCCTTGTTCTCTCAACTTCACGTGCATGAAATTACTTATTACTAGCTCTGGATAACAACAAAAATGGTTATGTGTGACCACTGATAGGAGCATATCTCCACCTCCCGTTATAAATGCACAGCAAGACATGCTCATATAGGGGTGTGTCTGTATATGTTCTTCCTTCAGACTAGTTCATACAATGGGCTTGGAGTAGATCTCAAGGAAGATCATGCAGAGAGAACATAAGTCTTAATTTTAAAGTTTCAAGCATTGGAAATGGCATATACATTTTGTTGATAATTTCCTTTCTACCTTCTACTCTGGTACTCCCATTTCTCTGTTGATAGAAAAGGAAAGCAGTTTGCTTACAGCAAAAGGATACTGCAATCCTATTTCAATTTATAAGCACTACCAAGGATGTGAACTCATAAACTGAATATTCATTTATTGTAACAATGCTGATAAGTTGAGGAGGCAACACTGTGAGTTCAAAAACCTCACTGCAGTGACCAATAAGCAGAAAGGAAACTAAGTCCTGTATTCCACCAGCAATCCTTAAACATGCATGATTCCACGCATACTGTTTAGATAGGTCAAAACCTTTTGTATATTTTTTATTCCACCCAGGTTTGCATTCAACGCCTCCCTCAGAGGAATCTAGATGACACTTTTCCACAAGGAGTCCCCAGACACCACCTATCTCCATGCTCAAACTTGGCTCACACATCCTCTGCAGTGAGTTGGTCATATGGTCCACCCTGTTGCCACCATCACAGTCCTTCCTTGAAGATAATCCTAAAACCAATTATTTTTCCTCTAAATGTATGTACAACATATTTCCATGAAAAAAACTATGTTTGAACTAGGATTTTGTTTTCTGCTATATTATAGACAGTGGTTGATAATAAGTTAGGTTCTCTTTTTTTTTTTTTTAACATCTTCATTGGAGTATAACTGTTTCACAATGGTGTGTTAGATTTTGCTGTATAACAAAGTGAAACAGCTATACGTTTACATACATCCCCATATATCTCCTCCCTCTTGCGTCTCCCTCCCACCTTCCCTATCCCACCCCTCTAGGTGGTCACAAAGCACCAAGCTGATCTCCCGGTGCTATGCAGCTGCTTCCCACTACCATACGACCCAGCAATCCCACTACTGGGCATATACCCTGAGAAAACCATAATTCAAAAAGAGTCATGTACCACAATATACACTGCAGCTCTATTTACAATAGCCCAGAGATGGAAACAACCTAAGTATCCATTGACAGATGAATGGATAAAGAAGATGTGGTACATATATACAAAAGAATATTACTCAGCCATAAAAAGAAACAAAATTGAGTTATTTGTAGTGAGGCGCATGGATCTAGAGTCCGTCATACAGAGTGAAGTAAGTCAGAAAGAAAAAACAAATACCAAATGCTATAACACATATATATGGAATCTAAAAAAAAAAAAAAATGGTTCTGAAGAACCTAGGGGCAGGACAGGAATAAAGATGCAGACATAGAGAATGGACTTGAGGACACAGGGAGGGGGAAGGGTAAGCTGGGATGAAGTGAGAGAATGGCATGGACTTATATATATTATCAAATTTAAAATAGTTAGGTTCTCTTTTATCACTGCTCTTGTGTTTAGTTCTATTTTATATTTTTCCAAAGTCTGTTTTCCTCCAATCATTAATCTTATTTATTTTGAAGTCATATTTGTACTTGATTAGATTAATAGTTATAACCATTGATTTTATTACTCATTTTACTTCTCAAACCTCTTAAATACAAAACATGAATACCCCTTCTGTTAGTTATACCTCTCTGAACTCAAAGGTATCTTTTAATGCTACTCTTGTATGAATGTAAAATGCCTCTAAATAAAAAGTTCTGTTTGAAGAGTTCAAGAATATGACCGAAAATTTCCAATAATGTGGATTAAAACAAGCCAAAGCCTCAGTAGTCATAAACTCCATTTACTTACTTCAAAACAGAGCGTTTAGCCACTTTCCAACAATTAACATGCCCCAAACCCTTCTAGCCCAGGTTGCCTTATGTGTTACTTAAATGTTTAGAGCCTAGAGTGGATGCCAACTATAAGCATCTCCAATGGCACATTTTAAAAAGACTTAAGAACTTCTAGTGATATTCTTAAGATTTACACATCTTGTTACTAAGGATATACCAATATTTGAGTCACTGGTTCCTCTTTATAGGTGTGACCTAATTCTATGAAGTGCAAGGAAGTTTCTGTCAATGAAAAGAGCAGATGCTCTATCTTGTGTTGCTTGTGTCTGACACTGTGCAAAACGTAAGCTATTATTCTTTATGTCAAAACTCAACAATGACTAGAAGAGTACAAAAATAACACAGGAGTTACTCCATTTGTTTTCAATCCTTGCCTCCTGCCATGCTTTTCTTTCCTACATGAAATGATTATCACTTAAGTGCGTACTATGAGCCAGGCACAGTGCTGTGTCTTAAAATGAATTAAACCCATTTAATTCTCACAAAAGCTCTAGGGGGTAGGTAACATTATTATTGCCATCCTGTGTTAGAAAACTGAGTCCTAGAGAGTTGAGAATCTTGACCTAGGTTACACAAGTAGGAAGTGCAGTGGCACTCAAGTCCAAGCGATCTCATTCCAGGGAACATACTATGCATTATTGCATTTCACTGTCCCACCTTCACGGTGCTTGATTCCCCTTAACCAAGTCTTGAGACAGACCCTAGCCTTGCCAGTGGGAATGAGACTGAAGAGAGTTGTGGGAAGAAAATGTGGAAAGAGTTTCATCCTAAGCTTGGAATTCCTGGGCCTGTGCTCCCCCTCCCAAGCAGCAGTCCCTCCCTAATCCATATGTGGTTTACCAGTCCTAAGGCTGGAACTCCTGCCTGACTTCTAAAGGCTCTCTAGCTGCCTTCACGTTTCCATAGCCCAGCCCATTTTTTGGAACCTTGAACATCTGCTTATCTCCTGTCAAGTCCCCATTTGAATGATACTCCTCACGATCTCAATCTTATCCTAAAATCTTCCTTCAAGATGGTTGAAGTTTCCTGAGATTAGGATAGAACCATTGCGACGTAAGGAAAGATAAACATCATAAGGTATTTTACAGAATTAGAAAGGATTATTTTCCCCTGAATTTCCCCCTGAACATTTCAAATTTCTCACCGCCCTTAAAACTGTGGAATCTGCACTTGTGAATGTGTGTGGGAGCCCTGTATTTCAACTTCTCCTCTTCTACTTTTGGATGTTTGGCCTTAAGTCTTATGCACCGCTCCACCCATTCCTCCAGCTCTTCAACATTATTTTCTCCTTTTAAACCTACTGCAGAAAAGGTGCTGCTTTCCAAAGGTGCTAGATGTGCATAAAAAACATACTTTGTTTTTTTATGTTATTTTAATTTGTGTTTATAGCTGTTTATAATCTGAGTCTTTATTCAAATACAATTAATCCTAATCCTTTGTATCCTCCTTCCCTAATACTCTCTTAATGGTTTTGCTAGAAGACAGAGAAAATTTTCTGTATTTCTTTTCTTTCCTGTCTCCTTTGATAGGAAAGGATAAAGAAAACATAATTCCATTGCTCCCATTTTTCCTTCACTGATGGATACATTCATTTGGTTTAAAGGAAGATCTAAGGTTCAGTTATGTATCTAGGAAAAAATCCAATCATCCTTGTTTTCTTTCACTCAGGCAAAATCAACTTTCCTCATTTGCCAACAAATATTTAACCACAATTCTATTTCCTTGGGTATATTAAAATAATTCTTCATAACTTTTTCTAGTTTCTTTCTCTTTTATGTTTATATATATATATATATATATATATATATTTTTTTTTTTTTTTTATGTATGCGGGCCTCTCACTCTTGTGGCCTCTCCCGTTGTGGAGCACAGGCTCCGGATGCGCAGGCTCAGTGGCCATGGCTCACGGGTCCAGCTGCTCCGCGGCATGTGGGATCTTCCCGGACCGGGGCACAAACCCATGTCCCCTGCATCGGCAGGCGGACTCTCAACCACTGCACCACCAGGGAAGCCCGTATGTTTCCCTATATTTGAGGCTTCATTCTTACATGGCAAATTCTGCACTGAGTACAATGACTGAAAAAATATAGGTGCTCTCTAAATATTTATTGAATGAATAAATGAATTAAATATTCTCTTTATTATTATATTGACATAGCAAAATATTTAAAACCAAAATAAATAAAACATGTCATTCAATTGAAAAATAATACATTTAAAAAATAATCATAATAATATGTTTTAAGTTTCAAAAAGAGAGAAAAACATAAGTAAATATCCATACATACAAAATCTACCCTTTCTCAAAGTTAAAATTGTTCTTCCTACATTACAAAGAATCAACAGATTCCATGTGGATAACCTTTTAATCACTACCATTTTCAAAGTTTCATTTTTTAATACAATGATCTAGGAAAACAACACCAAAGAGTTCTAAGACTCAAGTGCTGGTATAGGTTAAAACTCAGACTGTAGAAAAGTATTTATATATAAAGTGCAAATGCAACCTTGAGTATACGCTCTAGGCTGCCAGTTTTAAATCAAAATGAATCACATGTTACCTTTGGGGAGAGTTCTTGATTTCATATCACAGTGTCCCCAAGGGCAGGGGTAGAAGCTAAATAAATAATGTTGAATTGACTTTCAGCACTATGAGAAAAGTAACTCTTTTGAGAATTGATGCTTCACTTCTCCCTCAATTTTTCTCAGACTTTTCCACCAGAGAGAGAGAACATTATTTTTAATATTTGCTTTACATTTTCCAAGCTTTTCTTAAATTTTAACATTTTACAATGGTTTGGTTACTATTTCTACTTTTTATCAGGTTAAATGATAGAAAAAAGTGAAAAGAAACAAATTTAAATACAATAAAAAAAGGAAAATAATGGAACGAAATACTTGGAAGGATTGAAAAACTGAAAAGAAGTCGCAAGGAGTTTTCTTATGTAACATGAGAAAATGGGTCTGTATTTGTATAAACACATACACACATGAATATATACATATACACACACCCATACATATACACACACCTCTACACCTGGAATTCATATGTTGTCACAAAATGAAATATGCAATACTTTAGGGATTTTCAGTAGGTTAGTTTCATAATATTGAAGTTGCAGAAATTATTACCTTTGGGAATTTTAAAACACAAGAAATGCGTAATCAATATTTTAAAAATTATTTTCCAGATAGATATTTTCTCTTGAGATTGCAAACTGTCTGAAATATGCTTACTTTTCTAATACAAAATGCAGAAACCTGTCTGCCTTTATTAAAATATCTAAACTTTGAAAAAGCTATTTATTATCACAATATACATAGTATTTGTATTCTCCTAAAGTTTGCTTATTTCAATTTTACAATAATAATAAAATGGGAGATAAAGAGCTGTGAAAGTGTTGGAAATATTTTCACATTTTACATTTTATCAATGTATGTAGAAATATGCCATATTCATCATTTATCACATATGAAATTGGATTGGTAATTTTCATTTCTATATTTGAAATCAGATCCCACAGTTTTGTTTTATTTGTTGTGTGCTAAAACAATGACATGATGAATGTCTCAAAGACTTGTAAGGCTTGTTCTTTTAAAACTAATATTTACCCCCAATTTTTTTTTAATGTCAGATTAGTCACCTTGAAATTAGTACAGCTTTCAAAAATCCTCAAATTTGTCCAGATTTTCTTCTGATAGATGCCATGTTGAAGACAGTGGACTGTTATCCCTTGGTAAGCAAACTGATTATGTATGACTTGCCTATGTAAAACTGAATTAACACACTCAAGATATCAGTAAATAAACTGAAAGTCATCATCATTAAGTGACAATATATGGGTAAATTATTCCTACGTGGCCATGAACTTGTGGGAAATATAGCCTCCTTTTTTTATCCTTTATTCTATTAAACAAAAGCATAAGTGATTTAAGTAACTAGAGGCAGATAAATTTCCATCAGGGAAAAAAAGATTAGTAAATTAAGTGAAAACTAAACAAAATAAATATCAAATTTCTTACAACTGAGAAACTTATAATTATGTGATTATTTCCTATAGACTGTGAATGTTCTGAACTGGGTTTTGGGGATTTATTTTTTACAATATCTAAAAGAGCTAAATATGATAGTTTTTCTAACTCTATGTCTATGTCTAATTTTTCTAATTCTATGTCTAATATAGAGTTTTGCACCCTAAAAACATTTTTTCCACCATCTTTCAATAGCAACAAAAGCCCAGCTGCTTACTCATGTGTTGTTCAGAAGTCTAAGCAGGTAATCAACTCTTTTCTACTTTAGCTCCTTACCGAGATCTGAATTATCTATGGGATCTAAACATCATTTTTTTTTTTACTTCCACTGCTTAATAAAGAAAACCGTAATCTAAATATGCAGTATAGCGATTAACCTTTAATGAAAAATAAAATGTGCTTTTTTGGTTTATCCTACTACTTCCCTTTCCCCAGCTGCAAAAGTCTCTGGGAGCTTAGCTGGTTTACTGGCAAGTAGTTATTAGTAACATCAGGGGTCATTAGATAAACAGTGCCCAAAACAACAACAAATCTTCCTTGGCTATAGCAAGTGACAAGAAATTGTTAAATTTCAGATCTACAAAAAGACTGATTTGGCATGCACGATGTATTTTCAATCAGCCAGAGAGATGTCAAAGTTCATAATCATGAGTCAACCTCTCATCTGCAAGAACAAAACACACCTATCTGTACAGACCCAGGATACAAGCAAATGCTATTTTAATGTGGATGTAATCTGTACAGACCCAGGATACAAGCAAATGCTATTTTAATGTGGATGTAATCTTTTGATATTTATCAAGTCTGCACTGTGCAGAATGCTAACATGATCTCTGCCCTATATGAGATAGTGTTTCTTCATAATTTTGATATGTAAATATCAATTCATAAATTTCCAAACCACACATTAGATGATGCATAACTCAAGCCATCACAGCAGGATTTTCTTCAGGAACTCAATAATGATCATTTTTACAAGTTCTAGAGGATTTATACAGGAACACATCTGGAGAAGTAACTGAATGGAATGCTGTTAAAAATATGACTGAGAAGATAGTAGAAACCCAAGCCCTATTAGGGTGATCAGGGAATTCTACACAAAAATCAGATCTATAAATAGCCAAAGGAGTGCAGGATTGGATTGTGATTGATAATTAGGGAAGTGGTCAAAATGATGCTCAGAAAAACAGGTAAGTTGGGACAGCAAGATGGTGTCTGTATTTATCTTTCCCACAGAGTAGGAGAAACACATTGGAGTAGGAGAAACGTACATTTAGATGATTTAAAAGGTATTTTTTTTAATGATCATGAATGTTCCACTAGACTTTATTCTATATGGATGAGAAATTCCGTCCTAATACCTCCATTTTGTTTTAATTCCAAATTTATTCATTTAGCAGTTCCAAAGCATCCTGACATTGAGGAGGGCATCCACAAGAGTAGTATGGGCAAATATTCTTGGAACTGAAAGGATTCTCATAGATTAATATGGGATAAGTCTGATTCATACATTGGTCCTTTGTGCACTGTATGAATGTGAATCAGTCCCTGCCGGTACAACATTAGCCTTAAATGAATTAACAAACAATTGTTTTGGAAACTTCAAAACTAGTGATTGTTTTGAAGATTGTTTTGAAACTTCAAAACATTAATGTAAAACAACCTCCAGCGAAGCACAGGCTTTGACTCAAGACATGTTTGTGAAGTCAGTTGGCCTCCCTAAATGACATTAGCATGATCTTCTCACCCATCATGATCCCACTGGGGGCAGGAGTCATGTCTTATTAAGTTTGTTGTCACTAGCACTGAGCAAGTGCCAGTCACATAGTAGGTGCAAAGTACAGTCTTATGACATGATTGGATGAGTATCTCTGTTTCCTCCTAAATGTGACACATATTTAGTCATTGTGTCATTAGCTTCTCAAACCTTTAGTTTTAATCTAAATTTGGTTCCCTTAACAAATATTTATTGGGTACCTATTATATGACAGGTACTGTTCTCGATGTTTGGGGTACATAAATGGACCAAAGATTCTTATCTTTGTGGAATTTACTTAATCTCTAGCATTTAAGGACTCTATCTTCTGTCTCTGATCACCCCCTTGTTGTCTTCCTCAGTTTCTCATTTCTCTGAATGTCAACCTGTTTCTTTCTGCTTTTCTTTGTTGGCATGCATATCTTGAATTATTTAATATTCATCTAGCATAATATATATATTATATATATAAAGCATGTAGCTTTATATGTATAACATATCAAATATATATAAATCAGTATAGCTTTTCAATATGCATTGTGTATGCATATAGCATTATATATATAATATACATTTACATAGATTTGCTAGATAAACATGAAATAGTTATATATATATTACATATATATATATATAAACTTCAAATTCCCAGTTAAATTATAGTAACTTTCATGGCAGTGAATATATCTTAGCATAAAGTCCAACGATCTGTTTTGAACTAAGCAAAGCTTCAGGTGTTCTTAACATAGATACTGTTGTGGGTGCAACCTCTACTAAGGTCTTAGGTTAGGTTTTCTCCCCCAAAAAAACTTTGATATGGAGAGAAGTCTGCAGGAGGTATACTGTGGAGTGTTCTCAGCACAATACCTGCGAGGAAATAAGGAAAGGAGAATTGACCAGAGGCAGGAATTGAATTTTCTCTGCAATTGCAAGGGATGCATCAAACTTGGCAAGCTCTGAAACCAAGATGGCCCTTTAGAGGCCAATTGTCCCTAATTGAATCAAGGGAGCTGGGCTTTGAACTTCCAAATCTGATGAACATTGAATGTGGACTGGTGAGGGACCTGCTGTGAGCTATCAGTTGGCAAAACCCAATGGCAGCTGAGCAATGCATGCCTTGGTGCTGAATTAGAAGATCTGAGCAGTGAACCATATCATACCCTGCTCTCCGCCCTAGGGCTCCTTTGATCCTTTTGTTTCATTTTAGCAGTCTGCAGTATCTCTCCAGGATTCTGGATAATATCTTTTCCTGTGGAATTTATGTAAGGAAGTTTTGTGGAAAAACTACAGTCCCATTGCCACAGCCAATCTCAGGGCCACAGGCCCCTGCTAGTCCTTCTACAGGTCAAGGTGGGTATCCCATTCCCAAGGACTCTAGTCACCATGCCTTTCTCTGGTCGTAGCTGAGGCACTTTTCATTTACTGTCAAAATTGAGTAAGAGTACCAACAGACTCCTTGTAGATCACTTGGGAGCCATATACCATATATATTCTTCCCTTACCCCATGATGTAATGGCAGTTCTAACTCCTCCTCAGGTCAAGGTCAATTATCCCTGTGAGGACAGTGATTTCTTTCCTTGCCTGTTGGTTTCTTGCTACGGGAGTCTGAAATGACCCATTTTAAGCCGACACAGCTTCGAAATGGTAATTGCATTGTGTCCCCATGGCAGAAGCATTCTACTTGAGACTAAAAGTCTCTATATTCACAGAGCCTAGCATTGCAGAAATGAAAAGCACAAATTCCCCAAGGGGGTTATTGGGAGTGGTGGAAAATGAGACCATTCTTACTTCCATCCCTTGGTTCCTGGACCCAACGTCCTCCTTTTTGAGGACACAGATTTTGTATACAGTGCCCTGAAGATTGGCGCCCCATCCTCTCCAGATATCATCTTTAAACTGGCAACTTAGTTATACTTCCACCGTCCTACATTGTTCTGCCAAACCAGCAGCATCTGGTTGGTATGTTGTGCGGTAGGACCAGTGGATGCCACTTCACGGCTGTGAAGTGCTTGATCAAGTTGCTTGATCTTTCCTGATATTATGCTGAATTTTTGTTAATGGATTAAACAATTTGTAAATCTGCAGATAGACGGGCCCAGACTGCAGCAGGACCAGCTACATAATTTGCCCATGCAAAATGAAAAGATGGGGTCCCTTGTTCAAAAATTGTTAAGAATTATAAGATGGCAACAGAATAACATTAAACCAAGCATGGGGCCCTTCTGAGCTTGGGCCCTGTGTGATTACACATGTCACATGCCAATGAAATTAGGCATAGGCTACAAGAATTATAAATCCATAATGAAGCATGTGTTGATTCCAGGCAAAACAAATCACTGCTCTTTCTAGGGAGCAAGGGTCTAAATGTAATTAATTTGCTACCAAGTGGCTGGTCTCAAGGCATGATGCCATAGTGGCTCAGCACTTTTCTCTTTTGCTAGGAGATCAGATATTAGCAATGTGAGATTCATCTTGGTATGTGAAGCCCATGCTGTCAGGACCATGCATAGCTTGCATCCCTGTCACCATGGTTACTCTAATCATGCACCCATTGTGTCAGAATTGGATTGGCCAATGCCAGAGCCTGCCAGACATCAACTGGTTGAGTCATTTTTGCATACTGATTATTTAGTGCCTCTTTCGTGATGGATAATCTCTGGTGAGAGTTAACATACCATACAAAAATGTTAACACACTCCATAGATCTATCTACATGCCTCTGCCTCAGAACTTGATGTTCCCTACCTTTCTTCTTTCAGGTTCCTGAACAACAAACTAAGCCATTCACCATGGCCCATGACTTAGCATATATTTTATGTCAGGCAGATTCTCTTT
Organism: Tursiops truncatus; assembly: GCF_011762595.2. Taxonomy (NCBI): domain Eukaryota; kingdom Metazoa; phylum Chordata; class Mammalia; order Artiodactyla; family Delphinidae; genus Tursiops; species Tursiops truncatus. The sequence continues at coordinate 109,919,891 of NC_047037.1, read as the reverse complement.
CCATTTGCAGTGTATTATCAGGTGCACTGAACAACAACCTATCATATAGCCAGCCTTTAAGGCCGTCCCTTATTTGAGCTCTCATGCAAAAGCAGTCCATTTTTAGCCCAAGCAGAGGTACTACTTGTACCATAGCCCAGACCCGCTGCAGGGCTCTTTTCTGGATCTGTCTCAAACCTAACAGCTTTCCATACTACTCAGTAAATGGATTAGAGAAATTCCAACTGTAGACTCTGCTGTTCTCAAACCCAAAGAGACCTACAAGATATTTGCTTTCTTCTTAGTGGTGGGAGGTATAAGATGCAAAACTTTGTTCTTTGCTTTGGAGAGGATCCCCCTAGCATGTCACAGAGCACTAATGTGATGGGTCCCTGAATCTCTGTAGGCTTTTTTTCCCCCACTTTATGGAGTGTCTATGTCTTTAATATGCCTTCAACTTACTTGCAAATACTTGCTCAACATTATATAATCAATAGAGCAAACTACTGTGATGTCTTCAGAATGTTCTGATGGTCTAAACTACAGTATGACAGGATGAAGGAGAGTACACATGGACCTGTGGCAAGATTGCAGATATATCCCCTTCTCTGCCACATATGATTGTGAATCACTTTTGGTTCTCCTTACTCATGAGAATAGAAAAACATCATTTATCAAATCAATGGCCACATCCCAAGTACTTGAATCCATGTTAATATACTCTAGCTAAGATATGGCATGAAGCATAGCAGCTGCAAAAGGAACAAACACTTGTTTGAATTTTCAAAATTCACTGTCATCCTTCAGTATCTGCTTTTGGTAGTGGCCAGACGAGTAACTTAAATAGAGGTAGGATGGGAATCATTATATCTACATTACTTAGTTCTTTAAAAGTGTCACTAATAATTACTGTTTCTTTATTTATTATATTGGCTGAGGATTCAGTTTGAAAGACTTTCACTTGGCTTTCCCTACTATGTCAGCTTTTACACTATAAGCAAAGAGACTTATGCTGGGGTTTTGCCAACCACCAAAAATGTCCATTCCAAACTTGGAATTGAGGAAAGGGCTCCTGAGAGGTTCATGAACACAACTGAACCAGGAGTCCACTTATCACCTGACTCTTGTATGTCCTCTTGAAGGGAAATTCTAATATGGTCCATGACTGAGACAAATGACCAAGAAATAATAGAAAGATGGAGGTTCAATAAAAATATGCATATGAGGTCATTAGTATTCACCAATACAGTAACATTGTCCCTTCCAGTAAGAATTTCCTATGAAGTATCATGGTACTTGGGATATCATATGGATGTTTGGTTCTACCAATAAACTAATCTATTTTAAAACAAACAAAAAGAAAAAATAAATAAAAAATCAGAAACTTTGTTTTATAAATTATTTCTAATTTTATATTTCTTGGACCAATTTTATAATTGGTCCAAGAGACCAATTGAGAGTGTTTACTCATATAGAAATGTAAGTTTAAAAATCATTTTACACTCAGTGGATATTCAGATTATTGGAAGTAAGAGAAAGATAAGAATCAGGAAAGTACTAAGAGATATCCTAGAGAGACAGACGCTTAGAAATCAAGAGGTACAAGAGTAGCTAGTATTTGACTCACTGACCCTTACTGATTCCTGCTTCATCACTACCCATTAGTTAATACTACCACTAATCTAAATTTACCATCACATCCTCATCCAATCAGTCTGTATTACATCCATGTTCTTTTTCTGAAGATATGTTCTGGAAAACATATAAATCTGAATTCATGGGGTTTTTGTTGTTGTTGTTGTTAACACATCTTGTATATTTACTGTCTGGTACATGTTTCTATTTCCAGTACCCCAAACACTGTGGGACACTTGGTAGGCTTTCGGTAAATAAAGATTGACCAAATGAATGAGAGCATATGCCAGGATTTGTGAGTACAGTGGTGAATGAACTTCAGTCCAGGCCCTTGTAGAACAATCCTTTATTGTAGAAGATGATGATGTTACCAGACAATCATAATGTAATAATACCAGGCAAATGCAATATGGTTGGAGTAAGTACAGGAAGCTACAATGATCTGGTGCTACAAAATTAGACTCTCTGAATGGAGTAGCACCTAATCTAAGACCTGGAAGGTTGTAGGAGTTAAAGAGGCTATGTATGGGGTATGACTGAGTTGTAGTAATACAGGGGAGAGCAGCCAGACAAAGCATTACAGCTGATGCAAGGACCTGGAGTTGAGAGAGAGATGGGCACACAGCATTTGGTTCAGTCCAGTTCCCTAGATGTATTTATATTTTTGATATATTGTAGGCTTCAACTTCCAATGCTTCAGAATGCTAAAAAGCAATAGACACTGAAAATAATAAACAGGATTTATATTTGGTATTAGGCATTTATAAGAGACACTTTCATCTTCAAAAAAGCTAAAGAAATAATCCTCATGGACAAAGTTTTGATTCTGTAAGGTACTATATTCCATTTCATCATACCTTCCACTAATATTTATAATGACAAATAGGTTGTCATACTAATTCATCAAAGCAACATTTCATGAAACCACATGAAAACTAATGCTATGATAATGTGTGTCTATTACATGCTACCTTGAGGGAAAATCCATAAGTAGTAATTTTATGCGATGAAGACATTTCATATTATAAAATGGCAGAGGCTGAAAGTTAAAACCTTTACTAGTTTATAGGCAGGCTGAATTATTTTCTTGATGCAGTTGTATGTCTACGATCTATTAGATTAAGAATAACTTAGAGAATCATTTTGAATGCATATATTTAACATTCTTTGAGCAGATGAAAATGTGTTATTTTATACTTATAAATGAATATCTAACATTTTCTTGATAAATATATATTTGTATATATAATTAATACATATATTAATTATATTACCAGAATAATATATGTATATATAATTAATAACATTAATATACATATTAATTCTGGAAAATTTCAACAGATGGTTTGTTAGAGATTTATCTCTTGACTTGTGTTGATTTTAAAAGACAATGAAAGAAAAATCATGATTTGGCTATAAAGTCTTTTCAGTATTCTAAAGTTATTATTTTTACATATTGACTATGAGAGCCACTCCCCATAGAGAAAAACTCAATTGTTCTATTATTACTTGGTCTGAGTCTTTAGCAACCTTATGAGCAAAATAATTTTAAGGTTAAAAAATATAGAAAGAGTATAATGTCCTTTTAATGTTTTTTATGTTGGTGTTTGGATCCTAAAAGGAAGGTAAAGAATATTGCAACAGTGGTGATATGAACAGCATTGAACAATGTTGTTTTGTATGCAATGATGATGCATAACAGAAGAAGCCAAAATGAGTCAGACGACAGTATATCAAGTCCATTTTCCTCGTTTTGATTCAGAGGTTTTTTGCTAAAAATCACAAGCCAGTCTTAGTGGCAAGCTTCAGAAATCTTGCACAGCTCTGATAAGAAAGGACATCGCTCATAAATATTCATTAAAAATTACCTTTTCTGGATCATGAATTTTTCAAGCAGACACTGATTTGACCTCTACAAGGAACAAAATCCAGCCTATAGTGGAGTGTCTCCTATTTCTGACCAAAAAAAAAGAGGTGAAAAATTGGTTTTCCCAGCTAAGCAGCTACTTTGTACACTGTGTGAGGTCCGAGGTCAGTTACCTCTGCGCTTCACACACTTGAGCATTAATATTCATTCAAATTACAATCTTTAAATTCTAAAGTCCTGTTCATACTTCTCTGAAAAACTGATTGTAAGGCAGGCCAGGGTTTGCATTTTAACTAATTTTTAAAGTAACTTCATCTAACTTCTCTGTTGCTAAAAAATGTATGAATTCAGTAATTTTCTTTAGAAAAGAAGTCACATCTGCCTGTTTTGAATTTATATGCCCTCCACTAAGGATAAAAGCCACATTTTTCCTGGTAATTATCTGCAGAGTGGGTGAATGGATAGAAACATCTACATTTATGTCTATCAGAGAGCTATTGTTGGTATTTCATCTTCATATAGTTCCTCACAGTTCATACATACGAAAGGAGCTTTGCATTATTTGGGGGTATGTCTTTTGCTTTCATTGTTATGCCTACAATATCTCACTGGGGTAGTCAGCATTACCACCTGCATTGTTTAAATAGAGTAACAAATAAGTAGAATATGAATTATGATAGCTTATAGTGTACATAATTAGCATCTAAATCAGAATGGTTTCCCAGAACCTTGTCCTAGGTTCCTGTTTTAGTTTAAATTCTAGGACCCATATTTGGGTTACTTCAGAGAGCGACAAAATAGTGGCCAAAATAACCGTTCAGACACTATATAATTCAAGCTATATATTTTTCTTATGTAGCTACACAGAAATAAAAGTTTTCTTATTACAGCTGGATTCTAATCCCAGCTCCTTCATTTTCTGGAGTTGTGACCTTGGGTATATCTTAACCTTTCTATTCCTTGCCTTCCCCTTTGAAAAGGGAGATAGGGGAGTACTGGTTTAGAGGATTTACAAGGCACCGTAATTTATACCCGGCCGTCAAAATACTTACTATATAGTATAAAATTAACTTGATTTGAGTACACTGTAATTTAGCACAAAGATTGGTGATAAAATCTGTACTGGGCTATAGTCTCCAAGAGAAATGGAAACATGCCAAATTGGACACTTCCACCCTTTCCCACCCCACAACTCCCCTGGGGGAAAAATAGCCTCAAGGGAACCAGAATAGAATAGGAAGTATTGCCAAAAAGTGACTGGGTTAGAGTCCCCACTTGTTTTAGTCTCTCCACTTTTTTGTTCATAATCCAACCCATATAACCTCCTTAGACAGGTGCACATCTGACTTGCACAGGACTATTCTTTGAGGGTGGAACCTGTGTATTATTTCAATAGTCTTGATGATTTAATAAGTAAGGTGTTGACGCTGCATCTTGTTGACCCTTATCTCCCAAAGTTTTTAATATGGTTGCTCCTAGACACAAGGACGCTCAGCCTATTCTCCCTAGATCTGATGGTTCACGGCCCCAACGCTACTTCTCTCATGTCAGAGTGTGGAACAAGGAACAGAAGTTATGCAAGTGAGTCTGAGGACCGGTCTGGAGCTCATCCACTGCTCCTTCCCCTACCACTCAAGGCTGTCCATACACTAGGCCTGCCAGGTTTAATAAAGGAAAATATACAACATCCAATTATACTTGAATTTTAGATAAACAATGAATTTTTTTGCATAAGTATGCCCCATGCAATATTTGTAACCTACTTAAAATAAAACATTTGTTTCAGCTGAAATTCAAATTTAACTGGGTGTCCTGTATTTTATCTGGCAACTCTCTTGAGTAACCCAAATCCATTTAAAGAATCTCTTGCATGAAGAAAATAATTGCTTTTAACCTTTTGCCCATTATTCTCTTCAGTCATGCAGAATGGCAGAAGTCCCCAGAGTAGTATATGCTTCCTTTTTGTACTTCCGAATTATGCTATCAATGTAAATCACCAGGTAAATCTGTCATAGTTTTATTTCTACTATGGAGTCACATGTAGACTCTATATTAGGCTCTATATTCACCGACTAACAAAGAATTCCTTAACAGTCAAAAATATGCTTAAATATTTATTAGGATGTCACATTGGTGGCTCTTACACATTCTCTCAGCAAATCAATTATGGTCAGTTCTTCTTCCAGTATATGGAAAATATTGCTATTATGTCATTGTTGTTATTGTTCTTGTTGCTTTTGTTGCTGCTGAGCATCAAATACAGTAGGAGGCTTGATGTTGGAGCCTTGTTGTATAAGAAATGTAATTAATCTTTGTCTTGTGACGTCAACAAAAAATGTTAATGTAATTTTCAGAATAAATTTAACCTCTTGTCAGAAATATTTTATTTTGTTTCATATTTCAAAAACAGACATTACAAAAAGAAAGAAAGACAAGAAGGAAGGAAGGAAGGAAGGAAGGGAGGAAAGAAGGGAGGGAGGGAGGGAAGGAAGGTAGATAAGGAAGTAAATAGAAGAACTTTCAGAATTCTAGTGTTCAGAGCTATCACTTTTTTCAGATAGTATCCAATAAAGATCACAAATATACACTGATTATATAAAATGTTAATTCATGCAGAAATGTCTTGAAATAAGAATCATTAGATCTTACAAATCTAATACACAATATTTGTTTAATGAATGTTAAATATGGTACCTTAAAAGCAAGAGGACAAAGCTGTAGTGCACAAAATTTGGATGAATAAAAAAGTTTTTTTGTTAGAACTATATAAAGTTTTTCTCCATCAGGCAAATAGTACATGAGAATCCAAACATGTATGTACTTCTGTAACATGATAGATCATGTTAGAAAACAATTACCCCAGCTCTGCAATGAGCACTCAGCACAGGGGCACCTGGCTACCTCACTCTGAAAGCACCATAACAGCTACATTTTCTCAAATGTTAGAAGTCTTTTAATATTAAAAGCAATATTTTATCATGTTAAACTTCTATTAACTTTCTGTTTTTACATGACACTTAAATTAGCTTCTGACAGATACAATTCCATATGCACAGAACAGTGTATCAAGCCAATGTGCGGGAGTGAGAGGCACAGTCAGAAGAGGAGACTTTTATCATGTTTTACATTTGATTGTTTATGCACGACAGTACATTTGAGTTTCAGCAAGCCAGTTGCCAGAGATTCAAAGCCTGGCAAACAGCACATTCTCTTCACAAAATAAAGAATGTACAGGCACCCACACCAGCTTACAAGTTATTCTTTATGAACAACAGAATTGCTTTTTGCCCATTTCATACAGAACCCTAAATATACCCAGCACAGCAAGAGAGAGCATAAGCAAAGAGAGCTTAATATTCCAGCTCAGTTCATTGGAAACAACCACCACCAAAAAAAAAAAAAAAAAAAAAAAAAAAAAAAAAAGACAGAGCAGTGTTCTATAGAGCAACACGATTTGTCTGCTTTAAATGGAGAGTAATGGTTTTAAGTTTAGAGCAGAACTAACGGGCTCAATTGCTATTCATGGATTCTGAATTGTTCTACTTTGGAAACTCCTTTAGCATGAAATGTTCATCAAAATCAGTGCATGAAACTATAGGGAAAAAACACACTTAGTTTCCCCTATGAATAAAGGACTTTCCCAATTTAGGTCACTGAAAAAAAAAAGTGTCACCAATTCACACAAATCTATCTTAAGGCAGTAGGACTAAACACTTTAAAATAATAACTTTTGGGTGGATGTTGAGAGGTAGAAAAATGTATATATAAGATGGTAATACATGATCCTATTTTTACTCTCATAGCTAACACTAATAAAAGTGTGCTAACCCTCATATAGAAGGCTTTACTACTGAGCCATCATCAAATTTTTTAATCTTAAAAACTGTATTAACAATTACCTAAAATATATGGACGTACCTTTTACTAAAACTAAGAACTGTTGCCATTGGAAATGAGTTGAATTTCTGAGGATGATAGTGTAATAATAAATTGACAAATATATTACTTCTTTAACTCTGCTTATATCCCAAAATAAGGAGCTGCTGATTAGCTTTTATACTATAGAACTCCAGAGCTACAAAGGAAGTATTTAGTAGTGGGATAGTTGATAAGCATTTGGTAATCAAAGCTGAACGATTTTTGTTTGCTTTATTTTTTCTATATATTTATTTCTCCCAATATTATCATGGTTTTCTAAGATGATGTAAACAAAAGTGATTACCTGCTTCCCCAATCATATGTTTAGAACAAAAAAAAATCCTATTAATGTGTGAAATATATCAATTTTGATTCGTTTTTCCCCCACATATTTTCTCATGAGAATGGTATAATCTGAGAAATATTGGTTATGAACTAAGGTAAAAATGCATCCCTTATGTAGGAAAACATTTGCTTTTATATTAACATTGGCAAAATTTTCATGTGGACTATTATGGATTATAATTGCATTTCACTTACCATATTAAAAAATGTCAAATCCTAAAACCAAGTAAAACACTATTTATGTATTTTTTTTTGTCATTATGTTGGAGAATGGTAAGGTCCTAAAGGCAATTTGAAAGCCTTAGTTAACCAGCTCCTTCTGTTTGCATATTCAATCCCTCTATGTAACATATGCACAATTTTATCATCATTGTGTGCCATCTGGAGTATACTGATTGAACTGCAGTTTGAAAATGAGGGTTAAGAGATAATTTGGTTGCATACATTTAGAACTGAAATGTCTCTCATGGAGCAGAACAGAGTTATTTAAAAACAGAACTATGACTAAAAGGTGAAAATATATTCCATAAACTCAAGAAAACCAAGGAAGACAATTGAGTTCTTATGTTTTTTCACTTCAAGGCCTTTAAAAATTTTAATAACAATGGTGTTCTAAGGGAATTGTGGTTAAAAAAAAATTATACTTACCCCTTAATGTAACAATTATAAATAATCTTTCAAGCAACTTTACACATTTTCTTTAATTTATCTGGGAAGATTTAACAGATTATCAACAAACAATATCAGCTAAGACACTGGTGTGTAAGCAATTTATTTTTTAACTATAATATCACTTAATGTTAGGTTACATTGAAAACTAGCAGGAATTCATCAAATTTGAGCATCCTAGCTGAGAGCAATTGCTCTGAAAGCACATGAGAGCCATATTGAAAACTGACAATAGTTCTAATCCAGAATTTTAACCTTCAGTTGCCACCGTGTGTTATCAAGTGAAACACTTTATAAAACCCATTTTTAAATGGAATTACCTCATATAAGAATAATAACATGGCCTCTCTCATCCAAAACTTTTTCACATTTTTTTCTCTTTCGAATTTTTCTGATCCTAAAACTTTTCTAATTTTCAATTTGCTTTTACACTTTCTAATACGACTGAATGGTTGAGCCACCATCTCGTGATGGATGTACATACTAAACTACATTGTCGACAGTATAGCCATCAAGAAGGAAATTACATGACCTAAACTTGATTGACACTGATTTTCAAAAGGTTTTAGGTGGTTTAAGGCTATTAGCCTTCCTATATAATACATGCTACTCTTTTCTAGTTGTTAAAAAATAACCTTCCCCAAATTATGGATTCCCAAATTTATGTAAAAAGGAATCCCTATTACCAGGTGACTATCTCCCTAGGTACGGCTTTCCTGCTCCAAGGGTGACCTTTGAGCTTACTCCTTCAGAACTGGAAAGTTCTCCCTCTCCTCAATCTCTCCCATCATAGTTTCCTGGAATATTGTTTTACTGTTACTGTTCATTTGCTCAGCTCATGGAGCAGATACAGAGGCATGAGCTAGAATACTTGAACTGTGAGTTGAAGAAAAGTGTGAGTGTACATTATTAGACAACCATGGCAGTGCTAGCCACTGAGAGGCAGTTCACCATGGAATTTCCCCTTTATTTATCCAGAGGAGCAGAGAGGAGCAAGCATCTAATCTATTACTATCCCGTCACAGAACATGACATTCTAATTCAGTCAGTGGGGACTCACAATAAACTCGAAATCACATTGAGTGCCTCCCTGGTATGACAATTGATTACATCTCTTAACCTTTCTGCATCTGTGGTACCATCTGGAGCATTTAGTGCTTACATTTTTGCACACAAAGAACAGGTACCAGCCTATATAGACTTAAGTACATTCTCAATCCTTTTACTGTAAGGCTGTAACAACAATAGAAAGAAAAAAGAAACAATAGCCAGAATCACCTTGATTTCACAAAAGATGAAATTCCAAAGAAAACTAAACACACACCCAATAACTAATATTTTATAGAATAACTAATGTAGGATTATCAATTTAAAAACCTATCCATTCACTGTCGGCAAATTTGTCCAGACATAGAAGAGAAAGGACATCTTATAAGGAACTAATACGTGCCAGAGGCTTTACAGACATGATATTTCATTTTATTTTAAGTAGTGAGCATTTATGTCCTATATTAGTATAAAGTTAAGACTTTGAAATGTTAAGTAACGTGATTAAGGCTACACAAACATTTAATTTTGGAGCTATGGTTCAAACCCAGTTCTACTCTCAAAGCCATTGTTCTTCATTCTAAATCATTAAATTTAATCCATTTAATATATATTAATCCTTTTGAAAATATTCATTAAATACTATACAATGTGTTAAGAACCTCTGTTAGCTGCTGAACAAAATAGCAGATACATTTATTATATGTAAAGAATTGTTCTAAGGATAAATTCTGTTCAAAGCAAGAGTTTAGTACAGGCTTTCTCATTTGGGGCCATATAATATATACTTTGTTGGGTTTTTCTTGTGCATTATACAATATTTAGCATTCCTGCAATCTATGCAGTGTGTGCCTGGAGCACCCAGTCCCCCAGTCAATATAAATATCTCCAGAAATTGCCAGGTGTCTCCTAGAGCCAGCTCTTCCCCCAAACACCTCCATTGAGAATCATTGTTTTAGAATAAGGTGGATGGACAAGTTCTTGTAAAACATACTAAAATTGCAAACTCTTGGGGTACAAGATCTGTCCTAATATTTTCTGAAGCAGTTAATTTTGTAGCTCTTCTCCCAATGAGACATTAGAAAAATTTTGATTGGTAAATGAATAAATGAATGAATGAGTGAAAAATGACAGAACAAGCCGCCAACAAAGTACTTCTGTTACAGTGGAAAAGTAACACTGGTGCAAGCACCAGTGAACTAAAAGTAAGTAGGGAAGATCTGGGTTTGTCTTCCTCTTTTAGACTTCCTGTGCTAGTTCCCAGACAGAGGAAAAACAAAGTATACGTGGAAAACTGTTACCCAGATTGACACACACTTCTGCCATCACTGCGCTGAGCCCTTTTCTTTTTCATTTGCCTTATCCAGGTTCTTGTTATCTCGGCAGCCACGCCCTCACGTGCCACCGCCAGCTGTGAAATGTGGCAGAAATTCACAAATAATTGCTTTTTTCCCTAAAATATAGGGGTTATAACTTTAGCCTTTGATAACATCATTCCCATATTCTTGTACTTCTAAGTATCCTCTTAAGTGAAAAAAGAAAAAAAAAAAGATTTATTGAAACACATGGGGAAAACTCAGAACCCATGATCTGTGATCTGTGTGAAAGCCTTTCATGAGTGATGGTTGGTGCTGTCCTGATCTGCACTTAACTGATGTGGCAATTACAAATTATTGCTATGTTTGGGCATATGAATTTATAGTGACTTCCATTTCCTTTCTAAATTTACGTATAGATAAAACTTTGATAAGGAAATATGCAAGGATAGATGGAGAAAAATGAATAGTATGTCTGTATTGTACATGAGTGAGAATTACACAAGAAACCATTTTCTGAATACTGGTCTAATAAGGATGCAGATGATGAAATCAAAGGACGAATCAAGTATAGGGCAACAAGCACATCCACATTAACCATGTAGTAAAACTAGTACTTTTTATGTGCTATAATATTAGCAATCTGTTTTATGGTAATAACAGGCACTATTGAGTTTTACACTGTGTCGGGAATTCTACACCATATTACTTAATTCATTAAGCAACCTTTAAAGATAAGGAAAATGAGAACTAGAAAGTTTACCATCAAGGCTTCCCTGAGAGAACACAGGGTCTTTAGGAGCACAGGGGGCCTTGGAGTCTTCCTCTCTAACTTCTATTTTATTTCCCAGATCTCAGAATCAGCTTTCAGGTGCCAGTGAGTGTCTCTTGGAATAGCATATTGGTGAGACCCACACAGGACACTTAACTTCAGTACTAAGAAGACATTTGCTCAAGAATGGTCTCCAACTGTTTCTTATGAGCAGGATTCTGATGGCAGAGGGTTGCTGAGGCTGTGCCGCCTTGGAGCAGGATCAAATCATGCCCAAGCTAACAGAGAACTGAATCATAATCTCCCAAACAAGAGCACACTGAAAAGGTTCTGTTGGCAATTCGAGGGGCATGAGAACACCGTGGGAGCTCCTGCTTATGTACCTGTTGGCCACCATTGCAGCCAGGTTTCTTTGGTCTCCCAAATTGACGGTAGAAGAGTGTATAAACTCTATATTCAAACCGTTTCCCACTTGTCAAGCATATTTCTAAGTCACTTACTCATTTGTCATCTTTATTCATAGCAAGATGTCCATTTGTGACAATCCATTGCTTTTCAGCATGAAAAGAGAACACCACTGCTTAAATATGGGGAAAGTTCCATTTTCCACAGTTGAAGTAAACGACAGCATTTTAAACTCATCAGTGGAGAAAAGGAGGTTTGCAAATCATCACTTTCCTGTTGTTTTGACAAAGTGCATCACCTAAAGATTATGAATTCCAAAGATTATGGAAACCATGAGACTTTATCAGGAGACACAAAGAAAAAGAACCACTTCTTTCAACAACTGAGTTCAGAAACCTCAACAAAACACCAATGAATTACAGTCATTTATGAAATCCCACGCTGTCCTGTCTGGTTAACAGGCCAAGGCAGGGCCCCAAGTAGAATCAACTATATCAAGGACACAGCCCTTGTGTGCAGGGGTGAGTGACTGCTTTGTCCTTCCTTAGCCCCAGTTCTGTAATTGCATTGCTGGCTGGCATAGGAAAGAATCAGGCTCATTTGGCCCCTGTCTCTTCTAGTCAAATAGAGGGCTCCCTTTCAACAAGTGACAAGTTTGGTGAGAATCTAGTCTGGGCAGCACACTTATATTACTGTTGCAAGTATACAGCTCTCAGCAAAAGAAACAGGATATTATTTCCTAGGCAAAGTGCTGTGCTCTTTGTTTTTATTCTGAGGAAAAGCCCATATGAAGTAAACAAAAGGGAAATTGTGGAGGTTAAAAGAAATGTAGAAGCAAAACAGAGCATGTGATTGATATGTACATACAAGACCTGCAGTTGGCTGTGACCCTGAATGGGCTCCAGGTCTCAGAAGGGCTTTTATTTCTTTATACTTCTTCTGAGAGGGTTAGAACTATTCCAGAATGATTTTTGTTTTTTCTTCCACCAAGCATCTTCTTTCTTGAAAGCACGTTGTAGAAGAGAGAAAAGAGACACCAGAGAGGAAAGAAAATGGGAAAAAGCATTCTGCCTGCTTCTCTCTCCTTCTTTAGACTTATTGGTGACTAGGTAAACTATAGATGGGCTAATACAGAGACATAGATTTTGAACTATTGCTTTTTTGTCCTTACACTAAGTCTTTGGTTCTTAGTCAACAACTTCTGCTCCTTTCTTCCTTGTCTTTAAATATTTGTGCTCAGTCATTTCTATTCTCATCACACACATTCAATAGGCAATTTATCCACATGCAAAGATTCAACCACTATCCATCTACACCAAGAGTTTGCAAACTTTCTAGGAAAGGAGTCAGGAAATACTTCTGGCTGTGTAGGCCATACGGTCTCTGTCACCACAGAGGTATCTGATCTATACTACTAACTCAAAAAACTTTACCCTCAGTCTAGAACCTTCTATTCAGATACTTTCTCTCTAACTGCTATTATCTGAATGTTTGTGCCCCTCCAAAGCACATGTTGACACCTTAATGCCCAATGTGATGATATCGACCTTTGGAAGGTGATTAGATCATGAGAGCAGAGCCCTCATGAATGAGATCAGTGCAAAGAGCCCCAAGTAAGCTCCCTTGCCCCTTCTACCAAGTGAGAACAAAACGAGAAGTCTGCAACCTGGAAACAGGGATACCAAGTAAGGAGAAAACAAGAAGTTTGCAACCTGACCTTGCTTCCATTTCCAGAATTGTAAGAAATAAATTTCTGCTGTATAAAAACCACCTCACCTGTGGTACTTTGCTATAGCAGTCCAGACTAACACACTGATTAACAGCCATCTCTCCCTTGATGTCCCACTGATGCTTTGAAACTCTTTCGGTATTTTCTCCACCAAATTCTGCTCCCAGGTTTTATATTTCAGAGTCTGACATTACTATCACTTCCATCTCCCATGCCAGTGACTTGGAAATTATCATTGACTAATCCTTCTCTTCCTCTTCTCACTTTAGACACTTTTGCCAAACTTGCCACGTAAATATATCCTGAACCTCCCTCCCACATAAGCACACTGCTATTTTAATGTCCTAAAGTAGTATCTTTCCTTCCAGGTTTGCCTTCTTTCAAGCTACTCCAGCTGTGCTCTTTGTAAATTATAAATATGATCATTATCTGCCCCTGTGCAAATCTTTCAAGGGTCCCCAAGCCTGAAACATCAATCCTAAACCAGATTACATGACTAATCTCAGACCTCCTTAGTTAGAGACTCCAAGAATAATAAAGAATTGTTTCAAATGATAATTCCTTAGAAAGAATGACACTGATAAACCTAGCACTATCCTATCTTTATATTAAATTCATATTCTTTGATATATCCCCCAAAACCTTCATGATTTAGATCCAGATTGTATCTTAAACCTCATGTGTTTTCCCCAATCTCTTATGTGTATGCAAATGCTGGTGATCCATTGGATCTCTTTACCTTTTGGGGACACACTGGCTCCAGATGTGCTGTAATTCCAAGAGCCAAGGCCTAGACCTCTTTGTTAGAGGAATGCCCTTAGGCTGCTGGGATTGCTTTATCTGCTCACACAAGTAGCAGAAAATTAAATCCCCTCAGGTGCAGTGACTAATAATTGAATATATATATATATATATATATATATATATACATATATATATATATGTTCACCAGCTCTTTGTCCCCTGATAACTCTTAAAATGTGTCCTAGGCTGTGTTTAGAGCTACCTCGTGGGATTGAGCCAAATTTACTCACTCTGTGCATTTATTCAATGTTGCGCTCTTGCTTAACCTCTGTGATGGTTAACTGTATATGACAACTTGGTTAGTTCACAGTACCCAGGTATTTGGTCAAACTGTTGTTGGATGTTGCTAAGGAGGTATTTTTTAGATGAGATTAACATTTAAATCAGTAGATTTTGAGTAAAGTAGGTTATCCTCCATAATGTAGTTGAGTCTCATCCAATTAATCAGAGACCTTAATATAAAACAGCATGAGGTCCCCCGTGAAAGAGGAAATTCTGCCTCCAAATGTCTTCAGACTCAAGCTGCAGCATCAACTTCTCCCTGGGTCTCCAGCCTAGTAGCTGATCCTGCAGTTTGGACTTTCCAAGCCTCCACAATCCTGTGAGCCAATACCTTAAGTCTCTCTCTCTTTCTCTCTTTGTTGCACTTCATATGTGTAATTTCCCTAATTACAGGATAACCTGTTTCTTTGGTAGCTGAACACAGTAATAGCAACTATATAAATGGTTAATTATTACAATGTAGGATCAAATTTGAAGACTCCAGAGAGAGCGTACATTATCTGCTCAAGGCTAGAGAGTGCTTCAGTAACTTTTAGGGTTTTCCATTCCAAATCATACATTTGGGACATTAATCTTGGTTCAAGTTTATTAACAAAGTAAATTGCTACTGCAATATATATACGGTAAATATATGAGGCTAGAGTTGCAATATTTTGTCATTGTAAATGAATAGCTAAATTACTTGGAGAAATTTTATACCTTGGGTTTAAAATAGCTGCAGTTTAACATGATGTTTCAATAGTTTGTAAAAAAAGGTGCGTATTTTGTCTTAGTATAGTTAAATGACAACGGAGAAACCTCTACTTCAACAATTTCTTATTAATGTATTGATGTTTATGGGCTAGAATATTTTTCCATTGGCAAAATATATCAAGGGGAAACTCTTCACAATCAAATACCATGAATTCTAATGACGCTGCATGAAATGGAACACAAATCAACGAAAGGCACTACATATTATTCAATTTTTATCAAATAAGTTGTTCATGCTATTAAGATAATGTGGTAATATAATCTATTCTACTATTTCTATTGCTAACAATACTCACATAATGTAAAACATGAATAACCATAAGAAATATATTATTACTAACTATAATAATATAAAATGTAACCAAACAGTACCATTTTTAATGCTCATAAACTTAAAATTTAAAAGAAATTATATTATCAAACATTACATATAATCCTGAACAAGACTTTAAATACTGAAAAAAAAATTCCAACATTTTAAAAAGGAAAATTTGCTATGTCAAAGTTAACACTTTTAAAGCAGAAGAGTCTGTCTTAATCACACTTTTCAGTCAGATAGGCTCTTTCACTCCTAGACCGCTAAAACATCAGTAGTTGCCAAAAAGTCATGTACTATTATATTAAAAATGAAATTGGGGGCTTCCCTGGTGGCGCAGTGGTTGAGAATCTGCCTGCCAATGCTGAGGACATGGGTTCGAGCCCTGGCCTGGGAAGATCCCACATGCCGTGGAGCAACTGGGCCCGTGAGCCACAACTACTGAGCCTGTGTGCCTGGAGCCTGTGCTCTGCAACAAGACAGGCGCGATAGTGAGAAGCCCGCGCATCGCAATGAAGAGTGGCCCCCGCTCTCTGCAATTAGAGAAAGCCCTCACACAGAAATGAAGACCCAACACAGCCAAAAATAAATAAATAAATAAATAATTTTTAAAAAATGAAATTGAATAATTTATGTTATCATGTTTAGTGTTAAGAATGGTAGTCTTTTAAAACAATTGTTTATTTTTTTAATTGAAATGAAGAGTACACTAATGATAATGACCAAGCCCATCTAAAGAAACAGGGGCTTTCAAATCACCAGAAGAGTCAGAGCCTGGGGAGAGAACTCACTGATTTTGCTCAGTGTAGAAATTCAGTGGGAGAGCAGAAATTAAGCTGAAGCAGAAAGGAAAGGGAATTATTATTTATGAAGAATTCTCTCTGTTGTGCCTCTTCTACCGGACAATTTACAAGATCATAGACTATCATCAAGGCAACACTGGGAAGGGGTATGATAATCCCTATTCTACATATGAGAAATCTATAGTACAGATAAACTTAGAAGACAAAACAATACCCAGAATCACATAGTAAGTAAGGATAATAATCAGCAGTAAAGCTGAGATCAGTCCCATACCTAGACCCTTACTTTCTACTACCATTCATTCTACCTCTTATATCACTCACAAGCTCAGGAGAGTAGAGCCAGAACTCATCCAAATAAGATCCTGTGTGTGCAGCCAGGACCATAAGCAGGCATTGAGCCTCACAGGAGTTAAGTTTTCCATCAATGATTTTGGATTGAGGTCAGAATACCATCACTATTGATGCCAGGCTGGGCTAAGAGCCTTGGTTAGCAAGCTTCTTATCTATAGCAGACAATGGGTTATTAGAGAAGGTGAAGTTGTCAAAATTTCTGAATGGAAACTTTGAACATTCAAAGTATATACACTTGAGTAAATAAAAAACAGACAGTAAGTCTAAAGGTGTTCTTCTAAAAGGTACTACAGGCTTTTTCTGAGAATCTGGTCAGATGCCTTGCAGGACATTTGGTCCTGTCCAAAACGTCTATAAGACATTTGGTCCATAAGACATTTGGTCCACACCAAAAGGTCCTTGATATTTGGTCCTTTTCAAAATATCCATGAGCACATTTGGTCCATGCTAAATGTTTTGGACAGGACCATGTGTCTTATGATTATTTTGGATAGGACAAAATATCTACTGAACAGTCAGATGATGTAAAGGTAGTGATGGTACCAAATTATGAATGAATAAATGAAGGGGAAAAAATCTTTTGTCAGTATATCAAAATTTTGCTATTAATATACTGAATGGCCTTGAGAAAGTCAACCCAACACTTCAGTATTCAATTTATCTCTGAAATGCGAAGTTGGGCTTGATAATTTCTTGCTATTTCTTTATTATTGCTGTTTTTCTGTTCCTTCTTACTCATCTCATTGGATTTTTCTACTATGTTACATGCTCTAAGATGTTAGAGTAATCTCTCTTTTACCTAATATCACCACAAAATAAACAGCAAAATGTCAATTTTTTAGATAGTATAAGCCTTTTATTCATTCAGAATATTTGAAATTTTATAACATAAGTTTTTAAAAGTAAGGACCAAATTACTCTATCCTTTTAAAATGATGTTTAACAAACTCTTAAAATGTCATTATCTTTACTTCAAATAATCATATTAAAGCAGGCAAGCTGCTTAGGAATCCGGAGCTAATTCTGCTAGTCTCAATTAGCCCATCCTGCTAGTGATTTGATGGCCCCTCCACTGTCTTTCTCTTTCCCTCTTATCTCTTACTTGGTGATCTCCTTTTTGACAGTCATAACATAATCATGTTTCTAATCTCTTATCCACTGGGACCTAACCTAAGGAGAACACAAGTAACTAAGCAAAACAGTAACCATATACATAGACTCATACAAATAGACATAACCATATGCATAGACTCAAGACCACTCTCAGTGTGACTCCATAAACTTTTCCACCTTATTTCATGTTTACATTTTAATCTGTTTTTATTTATTATTGATTTTTCTAAGAACTTCAATATTTTTCTATTAATTTAATTCTATCTGCTAAAGAGAAAATGGACTAGTACTGACTTTTCTGTTTCAAATACAGATTAGCTGAGATAACACACCTTACGCAGTGTCTTAGGAGACTGAGCAATAGTTAAGGATAATGAAGTCCATGTCTTTTTACGATAAACAAAATGACCTTTCATATATGTGACACCATAAAGGTAAATTTAATCACTGCATGTATGTCCATATACTTACAATTTGTTGACACTTACTATATAAAAATGTTCTTCTGAATGAAGCACCTAACTGATCCATTTTTTATTTGTCTTTCAGGTCTTGTCCAAGGTTTTTGCAAATCATGTACTATAATATGCTTGCTTTGATTTAATAATTTAAATAGAATGAATAGATTATTTTATCCATTCCACATTGACCAGCCAAAATAAGTATATTTCTAAACAATCACATACATTTAAGTTGCATTTTATAATTCCCTAAAATAAACTTTCATATAAATTGTCTTATTTCTTAAAAATTTAAATATATGTGTATCTTCTGCTTTTACTGGAAAGAAGAAATCATACTCTCATACAAGATTTATACACGCATGTCCTTAGCTGTTCTTTCTGTAATAACCAAAAACTGGAAACAACCCAAATGTCCATCATCAGGTGTATGAGCAAATAAAATATGTTATAGCCAAACAACAGAATACAACTTAGCAATAAAAGTAAATGAACTGCTAAACACACTACAATATGGGTGAATCTCAAAATAGTTATGCTGAGTTTAAAAAGTCAGACAAAAAATGTGTATGTGCTGTATGATTCTATTTCTGGAAAATGCTAGAAAATGCAAACTAACCTAGTGACAGAAAATAATCTATAGTGAGAGAAAGCAGATCAGTTGTAGCTGGGATACATATAGCTAAGAGGGGCAAAACGGAAAACCTACAGAAGAGCACAAGGAAAATTTGGTGGCTGTAGTATATGTTCATCCTCATGATTATAGTGATGACTTTACAGGTATATACTTATATAAAAATTTATCAAATTGTACATTTTAACTATGTGCAGTTTATTGTATGTCAATTATACCTCAATAAGAGCAGTTAAAATTTTCTTGTTTCATTTCAATCTCACTATCATCCTGTGAAGTTGTATTTTTCTGTTTTACAGTTATTGAAACTGCTGTTTAGAGCTGTATTATTTTTTCCATGATGGTGCTTTAAGTATCTATCATATAAGGCTTTAAATATTTCAATATTTTTGATTAAATATTTTATCCCAGTTGTATATTCCTTCTATATCAATATTTTCCTATAGGAGAACATAGTGGATTTAGCACAACCTTTATCATATTCAAGAATCTCAGGGCTTCCGGGAAGATGGCGGAAGAGTAAAACATGGAGATCACCTTCCTCCCTACAGATACACCAGAAATACATCTACACGTGGAACAACTCCTACAGAACACCTACTGAATGCTGGCAGAAGACCTCAGACCTCCCAAAAGGAAAGAAACCCCCCACGTACCTGGGTAGGGAAAAAGAAAAAAGAGAGACAAAACAATAGGGACGGGACCTGCACCCGTGGGAGGCAGCTGTGAAGGAGGAAAGATTACCACACACTAGGAAGCCCCTTCGCGGGTGGAGACTCCGGGTGGCGGAGGCAGGGAGAAGCTTCGGAGCCTCGGAGGAAAGCACAGCAACAGGGGCGCGGAGGGCAAAGCGGAGAGATTCCCGCACAGAGGATCGGGGCCAACCGGTACTCACCAGTCCGAGAGGCTTGTCTGCTCACCCGCCGGGGCGGGCAGGGCTGGGAGTTGAGGCTCGGGCTTCCGTCGGAGGGCCGGGAGAGGACTGGGGTTGGCGGCGTGGACACAGCCTGCAGGGAGTTAGTGCGCCACGGCTAGCCAGGAGGGAGTCCAGGGAAAAGTCTGGACCTGCCGAAGAGGCAAGAGGCTTTTTTTCCCCTCTTTTGTTTCCTGGTGCGCGAGGAGAGGGGATTAAGAGCACTGCTTAAAGGAACTCCAGAGACGGGCGCGAGCCGCAGCCAAAAGCGCAGACCCCAGAGACAGGAATGAGGAACTAAGGCTGCTCCTGCAACCCCAAGAAGCCTGTGTGTGAGCACAGGTCACTATCCACACCCCCCTTCCAGGGAGCCTGTGTAGCCCGCCACTGCCAGGGTTCCGGGATCCAGGGACAACTACCCCGGGAGAACGCACGGCACGCCTCAGGCGGGTGCAACGTCACACCGGCCTCTGCCTCCGCAGGCTCGCCCCGCACGCAGTGCCCCTCCCTCCCCCCGGCCTGAGTGAGCCAGAGCCCCCGAATCAGCGGCTCCTTTAACCCCGTCCTGTCTGAGCGAAAAACAGACGCCCTCCGGCGACCTACACACAGAGGTGGGGCCAAATCCAAAGCTGAGCCCCTGTGAGCTGTGAGAACAAAGAAAAGAAAGGGAAATCTCTCCCAGCAGCCTCAGAAACAGCGAATTAAAGCTCCACAATTAACTTGATGTACCCTGCATCTGTGGAATACATGAATACACAACGAATCATCCCGAATTAAGGAGGTGGATTTTGAGAGCAAGATTTATGATTTTTTCCCCTTTTCCTCTTTTTGCGAGTGTGTATGTGTATGCTTCTGTGTCAGATTTTGTCTGTATAGCTTTGCTTCCACCATTGATCCTAGGGTTCTATCCATCCGTTTTTTTGTTTGTTTTAATTATTTTTTATTTCAATAACTCTATTTTATTTTACTTTATCGTCTTTCTTTCTTTCCTTCCTTCCCTCCTTTAGATAATGAATCATCCCAAATTGAGGAGGTGGACTTTGAGAGCAAGATTTATGATTTTTTCCCCCTTCTCCTTTTTGTAAGTGTGTATCTGTATGCTTCTGTGTCAGATTTTGTCTGTATAGCTTTGCTTCCACCATTTGTCCTAGGGTTCTATCCATCCATTTTTTTGGTTTATCTGTTTTAAATTTTTTTCTCTAAATAATTATTTTTTTATTTTAATAACTTTTTAATATTTTATCTTAATTTTATTTGACTTTATCTTCTTTCTTTCTTTTTTCTTCCTTCCTTGCTCCCTCCTTCCCTCCCTCCCTCCCTCCTTTCTTCCTTTCTTTCTTTCTTTCTTTCTTTCTTCTACTAATTCTTTCTTCTACTTTTTCTCCCTTTTACTCTGAGCCATGCGGATGAAAGGATCTTGGTGCTCCACCCAAGAGTCACTGCTGTGCCTCTGAGGTGGGAGAGACAACTTCAGGACACTGGTCCACAAGAGACCTCCCAGCTCCACATACTATCAAATGGCGAAAATCTCCCAGAGATCTCCATCTCAACACCAGCAACCAGGTTCACTCAACGACCAGCAAGCTACAGTGCTGGACATCCTATGCCAAACAACTAGCAAGACAGGAACACAACACCACCCATTACCAGAGAGACTGCCTAAAATCACTAATAAGTACACAGACACCCAAAAACACATAACCAGACGTGGACCTGCCCACCAGAAAGACAAGATCCAGCCTCATCCACCAGAACACAGGCACTAGTCCCCTCCACCAGGAAGCCTACACAACCCACTGAAATAACATTAGCCACTGGGGACAGACATCAAAAAGAATTGGAACTACGAACCTGCACCTTGCAAAAAGGAGACCCCAAACACAGAAAGATAAGCAAAATGAGAAGACAGAAAAACACACAGCAGATGAAGGAGCAAGATAAAAACCCACCAGACCTAACAAATGAAGAAGAAATAGGCAGTCTACCTGAAAAAGAATTCAGAATAATGATAGTAAAGATGATCCAAAATCTTGGAAATAGAATAGACAAAATGCAAGAAACATTTAACAAGGACCTAGAAGAACTAAAGATGAAACAAGCAATGATGAAAAACACAATACATGAAATGAAAAATACTCTAGATGGGGTCAATAGCAGAATAACTGAGGCAGAAGAACGGATTAGGGACCTGGAAGATAAAATAGTGGAAATAACTACTGCAGAGGACAATAAAGAAAAAAGAATGAAAAGAACTGAGGACAGTCTCAGAGACCTCTGGGACAACATTAAACACACCAACATTCGAATTATAGGGGTCCCAGAAAAAAAGAAAAACAAAGGGACTGAGAAAATATTTGAAGAGATTATAGTTGAAAACTTCCCTAATATGGGAAAGGAAATAGTTAATCAAATCCAGGAAGCACAGAGAGTCCCATACAGGAAAAATCCAAGGAGAAATATGCCAAGACACATATTAATCAAACTGTCAAAAATAAAATACAAAAAAAACATATTAAAAGCAGCAAGGGAAAAACAACAAATAACACACAATGGAATCCCCATAAGGTTAACAGCTGATCTTTCAGTAGAAACTCTGCAAGCCAGAAGGGACTGGCAGGACATATTTAAAGTGATGAAGGAGAAAAACCTGCAACCAAGATTACTCTACCCAGCAAGGATCTCATTCAGATTTGATGGAGAAATTAAAACCTTTACAGACAAGCAAAAGCTGAGAGAGTTCAGCACCACCAAACCAGCTTTACAACAAATGC
The DNA here is from genome assembly GCF_011762595.2 of Tursiops truncatus. Lineage (NCBI taxonomy): Eukaryota > Metazoa > Chordata > Mammalia > Artiodactyla > Delphinidae > Tursiops > Tursiops truncatus. Next base: position 109,897,005 of record NC_047037.1, on the reverse strand, counting down.
TAAAGGAACTTCTCTAGGTAAGAAACAGAAGAGAAGGAAAAGACTACAATAACGAACCCAAAACAATTAAGAAAATGGGAATAGGGACATACATATCGATAATTACCTTAAATGTAAATGGACTAAATGCTCCCACCAAAAGACACAGATTGGCTGAATGGATACAAAAAAAAGACCGATATATTTGCTGTCTACAAGAGACCCACTTCAGACCTCGAAACACATACAGACTGAAAGTAAGGGGATGCAAAAAGATATTTCATGCAAATGGAAACCAAAAGAAAGCTGGTGTAGCAATTCTCATATCAGATAAAATAGACTATAAAATAAAGACTATTAGAAGAGACAAAGAAGGACACTACATAATGATCAAGGGATCGATCCAAGAAGAGGATATAACAATTGTAAATATGCACCCAACATAGGAACACCTCAATACATAAGGGAAATACTAACAGCCATAAAAGGGGAAATCAACAGTAACACATTCAGAGTAGGGGACTTTAACACCCCACTTTCACCAATGGACAGATCATCCAAAATGAAAATAAATAAGGAAACACAAACTTTAAATGATACATTAAACAACATGGACTTAATCGATATTTATAGGACATTCCATCCAAAAACAACAGAATACACAATTTTCTCAAGTGCTCATGGAACATTCTCCAGGATAGATCATATCTTGGGTCACAAATCAAGCCTTGGTAAATTTAAGAAAATTGAAATTGTATCAAGTATCTTTTCCGACCACAACGCTATGAGACCAGATATCAATTACAGGAAAAGATCTGTAAAAAATGCAAACACATGGAGGCTAAACAATACACTACTTAATAACGAAGTGATCACTGAAGAAATCAAAGAGGAAATAAAAAAATACCTAGAAACAAATGACAATGGAGACACGACGACCCAAACGTATGGGATGCAGCAAAAGCAGTCCTAAGAGGGAAGTTTATAGCAATACAATCCTACCTTAAGAAACAGGAAACATCTCGAATAAACAACCTAACCTTGCACCTAAAGCAATTAGAAAAAGAAGAACAAAAAAACCCTAAAGTTAGCAGAAGGAAAGAAATCATAAAGACGAGATCAGAAATAAATGAAAAAGAAAAGAAGGAAACAATAGCAAAGATCAATAAAACTAAAAGCAGAGAAGATAAACAAAATTGATAAACCGTTAGCCAGACTCATCAAGAAAAAAAGAGAGAAGACTCAAATCAATAGAATTAGAAATGAAAAAGGAGAAGTAACAACTGATACTTCAGAGATACAAAAGATCATGAGAGATTACTACAAGCAACTCTATGCCAATAAAATGGACAACCTGGAAGAAATGGACAAATTCTTAGAAATGCACAACCTGCCAAGACTGAATCAGGAAGAAATACAAAATATGAACAGACCAATCACAAGCACTGAAATTGAAACTGTGATTAAAAATCTTCCAACAAACAAAAGCCCAGGACCAGATGGCTTCACAGGCAAATTCTATCAAACATTTAGAGAAGAGCTAACACCTATCCTTCGCAAACTCTTCCAAAATATAGCAGAGGGAGGAACACTACCAAACTCATTCTATGACGCCACCATCACCCTGATATCAAAACCAGACAAGGATGTCACAAAAAGAAAACTACAGGCCAATATCACTGATGAACATAGATGCAGAAATCCTCAACAAAATACTAGCAAACAGAATCCAACAGCTCATTAAAAGGATCATACACCATGATCAAGTGGGGTTTATTCCAGGAATGCAAGAATTCTTTAATATATGCAAATCAATCAATGTGATACACTATATTAACAAACTGAAGGAGAAAAACCATATGATCATCTCAGTAGATGCAGAGAAAGCTTTCGACAAAATTCAACACCCATTTATGATAAAAACCCTGCAGAAAGTAGGCATAGAGGGAACTTTCCTCAACATAATAAAGGCCACATATGACAAACCCACAGCCAACATCGTCCTCAATGGTGAAAAACTGAAAGCATTTCCACTAAGATCAGGAACAAGACAAGGTTGCCCACTCTCACCACTCTTATTCAACATAGTTTTGGAAGTTTTAGCCACAGAAATCAGAGAAGAAAAGGAAATAAAAGGAATCTAAATCGGAAAAGAAGAAATAAAGCTGTCACTGTTAGCAGATGACATGATACTATACATAGAGAATCCTAAAGATGCTACTAGAAAACAACTAGAGCTAATCAATGAATTTGGTAAAGTAGCAGGATACAAAATTAATGCACAGAAATCTCTGGCATTCCTATACACTAATGATGAAAAGTCTGAAAGTGAAATCAAGAAAACACTCCCTTTTACCATTGCAACAAAAAGAATAAAACATCTAGGAATAAACCTACCTAAGGAGACAAAAGACCTGTATGCAGAAAATTATAAGACACTAATGAAAGAAATTAAAGATGATACAAATAGATGGAGAGATATACCATGTTCTTGGACTGGAAGAATCAACATTGTGAAAATGACTACACTACCCAAAGCAATCTACAGATTCAATGCAATCCCTATCAAACTACCACTGGCATTTTTCACAGAACTAGTACAAAAAAGTTCACAATTTGTATGGAAACACAAAAGACCCCAAATAGCCAAAGAATCATGAGAAATAAAAACGGAGCTGGAGGAATCAGGCTCCCTGACTTCAGACTATACTACAAAGCTACAGTAATCAAGGCAGAATGGTACTGGCACAGAAACAGAAATATAGATCAATGAAACAGGATGGAAAGACCAGAGATAAGCCACGCACATATGGTCACCTTATGTTTGATAAAGGAGGCAAGAATATACAGTGGAGAAAAGGCAGCCTCTTCAATAAGTAGTGCTGGAAAATCTGGGCAGCTACATGTAAAAGAAGAAATTAAAACACTCCCTAACACCATACACAAAAATAAACTCAAAATAGATTAAAGACCTAAATATAAGGCCAGAAACTATCAAACTCTTAGAGGAAAACATAGGCAGAACACTCTATGACATAAATCACAGCAAGATCCTTTTTGACCCACCTCCTAGAGAAATGGAAATAAAAACAAAAATAAACAAATGGGACCTAGTGAAACTTCAAAGCTTTTGCACAGCCAAGGAAACCATAAACAAGACCAAAAGACAACCCTCAGAATGGGAGAAAGCAGTTGCAAATGAAGCAACTGACAAAGGATTAATCTCCAAAATTTATAAGCAGCTCATGCAGCTCAATAACAAAAAAACAAACAACCCAATCCAAAAATGGGCAGAAGACCTAAATAGACATTTCTCCAAAGAAGATATACAAACATATGAAAGAATGCTCAACATCATTAACCATTAGAGAAATGCAAATCAAAACTATAATAAGATATCATCTCACACCAGTCAGAATGGCCATCATCAAAAAATCTAGAAACAATAAATGCTGGAGAGGGTGTGGAGAAAAGGGAACCCTTTTGCACACTTGGTGAGAATGTAAATTGATACAGCCACTGTGGAGAACAGTATGGAGGTTCCTTAAAAAAGTAGAAATAGAACTACCATATGACCCAGCAATCCCACTACTAGGCATGTTCCCTGAGAAAACCATAATTCAAAAAGAGTCATGTACCAAAATGTTCAGTGCAGCTCTATTTACAATAGCCCGGAGATGGAAACAACGTAAGTGTCCTTCATCGGATGAATGGATAAAGAAGATGTGGCACATATATACAATGGAATATTACTCAGCCATAAAAAGAAACGAAATTGAGCTATTTGTAATGAGGTGGATGGACCTAGAGTCTGTCATACAGAGTGAAGTAAGTCAGAAGGAGAAAGACAAATATGTGTTAGTATGCTAACACATATATGTGGAATTTAGGAAAAAAGAATGTCATGAAGAACCTAGGGGTAAGACAGGAATAAAGACACAGACCTACTAGAGAATGGACTTGAGGATATGGGGAGGGGGAAGGGTAAGCTTTGACAAAGCGAGATAGAGTCATGGACATGTATACACTACCAAACGTAAGGTAGATAGCTAGTGGGAAGCAGCCGCATAGCACAGGGAGATCAGCTCGGTCCTTTGTGACCGCCTGGAGGGGTGGGGTAGGGAGATGGGAGGGAGGGAGACGCAAGAGGGAAGAGATATGGGAACATATGTATATGTATAACTGATTCACTTTGTTATAAAGCAGAAACTAACACACCATTGTAAAGCAGTTATACTCCAATAAAGATGAAATATATATATATAAAAGAATCTCCATTACTAAATCTGAACAAGTGTCTTGTACCGTAATGGGGTGGGGTGGGAGCACAGCCGTTGGCACACAGCCATTACCGGATAACCGTTATCTGGAGACTGCTAGGACAGGGCCCGAGTGGGGCAGGTGGTGGCCCTCACAGTGGAGAGAGTGCAGTAAGAGGCAGGATCGCGGCCTTCTCCCTGGGGCCCTCCAGGCCTTCTGGCCTTAGGCTGATGGGTGAGCTGGGGAATCTGGGGAACAGGCTAAGGGCTGTGTCCTGCAGGCTCCAGAGAAACTCTCCCCTACTCCCTCCTCCTCAACCTAGTGGCAGGGGCAGTCCACATGAGTCGCAGTCTACAGGACCCAGCAACCCCCCCGACTTTTGGGTGGCCTGAGGAACCTAAGGGTCAGTTAGGTCCTGGGCGCCTGGCTCCCTCAGTGATGATGGCTGGGAAGGTTCCGGGGACCTTGCCCTGAGGGCACTGCCAGCTAAGATCTGCCTCTTCAGACAGGCCTGGACACTGGCAGGAGGACCCAGACTGGGTACTGGACAAATGCTCCCAGACAGGGTAACTGGCCCAAGCAGGGAGCCCCTTGTCTTAGACAGGATTTATGGTTACAATGATATCTAATCGACTCCCAGTTTAGTGTCACATAGCTCACCACAGAAATTAAAGGGAAAGCACAGAAGATACTAGTTACGCATAGCAGCACTGAAATCTTAAACTAACATCAACCAGTCATCAAAATCTGAAACACCAACATTATAAAAATAAAGATAATGAGACTTGTATTAACAATTCAGTTAATGTGCTATATACCTCTGAAATACAGAAACCATTCTACCCTCAAAGACAAGGTAAGATGAAAAAGAAGTTTACCTTCTTCCTGACTGTTTCAAGATGCAAAATAGCCTTCTCTATATAGATGAGAACCACTTTCACTGTAGACTGACTCTATACCCCTTCCCTGAAAATCAGTTAACTGCCATTCTACAAAAAGCCAGGAAAATGTGGATTCTGATGAATTAGGCACAAGGTGGTACTTTGGAAGGTACAGTTTACTTTTATTGATATTTATATAAACTGATGTACATGGAGGTATATCACTGATAGAAGTACAAGGATTGTAATTATTATATAATATGTAATTATTATAATTATAGGACTGTAATTTTTCAAATAGTGCTTTAGTTTAGAGCTTTAGAAAATATGAAAATGCCTTAGGAGAAGGAGATAAGTTTTTTCATCCTTGAAGTATGAATATAAAGGAAAAAAAGGAATGAGTCCTGAATAAAACTACTTAAACACTAGATAAAAGATTATTTTGTAAACTCAGAAAAGGAGAAATCACTCTGAAAATAACTTATTTCTGGAATAAGAGAAAAAAACCTGAAAATGGTTATTGTTTGTGTTCAAAATAATACAAGTAGAGATTTCCATGAAATATGTGCAGATATCCACAGGAAGAAAACAGGCCGAAATGAAAGATACCCAGGACATAATCAAAGATAAATAAAACTAAATATTTCAGAGTGATAGAAGGTAAAATTGCCAGGAAGCTAAATGTTAAACTATATTAAATTGAACTCCATACTTTTGGACTTCAAAGCAAACGATAAGTATTAAAACAGACATACTAAATCAATAAATTAAAATTTTTAGACTATGTACCTGAAAGATGAAATAACAAAAATGACAAGACAAATGTAACAGATATAAAATATAAAGTGAAGATAAAAGCTCAAAGGTGTTTATAAGGAACAAATAAAACATGAAAAGAGAAAAAATATCTAGAGTTATATATCTAAAGAAAATTGCTGGACTGTTGGGGATGGTACCATCAAACTGTCCCAGATAGTACTGATGAAAAGAGAATAGTACATAAATCTATTTTATCTCATTTAAATTTTGAAAATTATAAAAATAAAGTAAAAAAATTATTATTCAAACAGCTTGCTAAAAAAAAATGCTGTATACAAATAGCAAATCTGGCCAGCTCATGTTTCTGCTCTGCAGGATTAAATGGAGAAGATAAAGGAACAATGTTTAGTTTTGAGAGGAAACTTTGTGAATCTCGAAATTTTGCACCCAGCTAAAGCACTTTAATTAACAAAGAAAACCAAAAGTTAATTCTATATATCAATGACCCAGGAAATACATGGAATTAATTCTATAGAAATGTGCAGCCTACAAGACTAAAACTAAAAAAGACAAACTGTAAACCTAGATAAACGGGATAAAGCACAAAAAATTTTAATAGCTAGCATAAATATAAATATATACAAAGCAAATAAAAAGAGTAAACATTAATGACAGAGAATGTGAAAATTATTCATTAATTTATTCAACAAATATATAATAATTAGAGTCATGAACTTTTTCTCAGGTGCTGGTTATACTGTAGTGGATCAAGTATAAGAATTCATGAATTCGTTGGATTTTATATTTTAGTTGGGGAGACAAACAATAAATAAGGTAAGGTGTGTGTGTGTGTGTGTGTGTGTGTGTGTGTGTGTGTGTGTGTGTATTATTCAAGAAAGTATTAAGTTCTAAAGGGAAAAAATAAGCTGTAAAACAGAATGTGATTTGCAGTGGTTGGAAGAGAGTATATGTGTTGTACTGAAAAGAGAATGGTCAGAGAAGTCCTTGTTGAGAAGGTGACCTCTGAGTGAAGACCAGAAGTAAGTGCTAGAATGTACCTTTTGGACATATGAAAAAAGAGTATTCCAGGCAGATAAGAGAAATTGTGTATGTCTTGATGCAACAGCATGTCCACCATTTCTTGAAACTACAAGGCCACCAGTATAGCTTGAGTGAAGAAATAAGAGAGAGTATTATGAGATGAGGTCAGAGAAATAACTGAGAGCCAGTCGAGATCAAGGCATCCTCATATTGAGATGTTAGAGAATGAGAAAGAACCAGAAAGTTGGTGGCCAGAAAATTAATAAGAATACCAGGCAAGGGCTTCCCTGGTGGCACAGTGGTTGAGAGTCTGCCTGCCAATGCAGGGGACACGGGTTCGTGCCCCGGTCCGGGAGGATCCCACATGCCGCGGAGCGGCTAGGCCCGTGAGCCATGGCCGCCAAGCCTGCGCGTCCGGAGCCTGTGCTCCACTACGGGAGAGGCCACAACAGTGAGAGGCCCGCGTACCGCAAAAAAAAGAATACCAAGAAAGTGAGTTGTCAAAGGAGCCAAGAGGAGAAAGTACTTCAAGGAAAAACAGCTGCTAGGTCAAAAAAGATGAGACCTGAGAAAAAGCACTGGATTCAGCAAGTTGGAGGTCATTGGTGACTTTAACATACAGAGATTATTTGTATGATGGAGATAAAACCTGATTAATTGGGTTTAAGAGAGTAGGAAAAGGAAATTTGGAGATAAAAGAAGGAAGAAAGGAAAGAATGAAAGGAATGACGGGAGAAGAGAGGGAAAACAAGTTAACAAAATTCAAATCAACTGAAGCAAATGACTAAGTGAACATATCCTTCTAGCGTGTTGTACTAGCTAAGGATATTTTATAAAATGTTTCCATGGAATGCAGTTGCAGAAAGTTATCTACGATATTGAGAATAATTTTATTTTCCTTGGAGACCTTTGAGGTCAAGTCAGAAGAGGTCCCATGAGAAAGCTTTTGATGATCAAATATATTTCCTCTCAAAATGTTCCTTAAAGGGCAAATGCAGGTGACCAAGAGACAATCTCTGAAAAGTGATGGAAAGGGCCAAGAGAGCTGATTTTAAAATCAGTCATAAAGGAAAAAGAGCAAATAACCCCTCTTTTTCTATAATAAGATTTTTAATAAAGTCATAATAAATTAAACAGTGCCATTGAAGCACTCACACACACGAATTCCAGACTGTACTGTGTAGAAAATAGTTAGAAGGCAATGAGACAGATTGAAATACATAAAAGAACACAAAAATAATGATGACGCACAAGCCCAATGAGAAGGAATGGATTGATTATTAAATGGTGTTTGGAAAATAGGATAAAATAGGGTGAAATCCAATAAAATCTTAATTTTATACCAGTGATTCTCAAACTTTTGGCATTTATGGAACATATTCAATCAGTGCTTGTTGCATATACTGACCTCCAAATTTTAGTAAGCTTAAAAAACATTGTGATAATTTTTAATTATAAAAATGTTCAGAATTATAATATTTTTCCTATCAGTGATAGGAATGACATTACAAGCTTATTCCAAGATATCTCTCTATTTCTGGATCCAAGCAGAATATATTAACTCAAAGATTGTTTCACATCCAACTAGTTCATTAACTCAAAGATTGTTTCACATCCAACAAGTTCATTTCCTTACTTTATTTCTACTGCATTAGAAAATTCTTACAATTGTGAGTTTCTGAGAAAAATATCAAGTTTTCTGCTGTGGCAAATTCTTCCATATATTTGTACAAAATATGAACACCACATTTAGGAAAATATTTCTTACTGAAGATTCCTTTTTGTACATCAAATGAGACTAAGATAAAAATTGTTGTGTATATTTAGAAACCACATCCAAATATCATATTCAAAGGTGAAAAGTTTAAATGTTTCAAATTGAGAGATAGTGGCAAATAATTCTAAATCAACTATTTGGCTACATTTGATTCTGGGAAGTATTACTTCAAGAAATATGTCCAAAAATCACTAATTTCTTTTTCTGAGTAGTGAATAATATGATCAAGAGATGGGAAAGGATAAAAGTCCTAATAAAAAGCTGCTCAAAGTGTTGGAGTCATTCAGGTCTCCTACAACCAATTCTAACATTGTAGTTTTAAAGCTATAAAGTAAGCAGACAGAGCTGTTTAATATAAGGGGTATACTCAGTATTTAAGTGAGTCATTGAACTCTTAGAAATAGTCTTTAGTGTTTTATCATTCTTCACTACAAAAGGCATAAGAGAAGATTTTCCTTGGTGACGGCAGCTGTCTAAGGTTGAATCTCTCCAGATATCCTTCATATATATTTAAAAAAGGATAAATAAAACTACCCATAACCCACATCTACAGTATAACTAGGAGACAGAGAATTCTTCAAAATTCTGAGTATATGTAAGTGGAGAAATAAATATTCAAACCAACAAAGCCATCTCCAGACCTGCCTGAGCCAAAAGTTAGGAGAGATTGTACAGAAAAGACAAGGGGGGAGCAGGGGACTGGCACAAACAGAACACAGATTAAATTATCTACAGAAAGAGAAATTTCCACTCTTAGTGGAGAAATATTGAAAACATTTATGAGTTCTGTTGGACATGAGCAAATTCTGGTTCACAGCCTCAGGAGCTTCCCAGATGAAATCTAAAACTGCCCCTTTCCACAAAGGGCAAGGAGAGACCAGAGAAAGAGGCAGTACTCCAGATTGGTAGGTGGCAGTTTTAATAAATGAAGTAACTTACATAGGATGCTCGTCTTGAATGGCAGGAACATGAGTAGATCTCTGCACCTGCCCGTGGATTCTTAAATGTCTATATAGAGGCCTTAATGGGGTTCAGTCACATATTCAGTCCAGATGGTCTCAACAACATCTTACTCTCTCAAGACTATGTCCTTGGAATAGCTCCTAGTGTGTGAATGATGGGTGTAACATACATTCTAAGGACAGGGAGGGGGTAAGGAACCTCCAATTGCCCAGGTCCAGCTCAAAGGTCAACTGGTGGTCTAATTCTTTCAATAAACTCCTTCAAAAGCAAAAGGTACCTAACAATTAACAAATTATTGACTGGAAAATAATTTAGTAACATATATTAATGAAAAATGTTTAATGTTACTAATGCTTACAAATCAAAGGGAAAAAAATGGAGAACCAATAGTAAATTGTATTCTCATAGAATAAGAATTAGAAGTGCCTGCTTGGGCTTCCCTGGTGGCACAGTGGTTGGGAGTCCACATGCCGATGTAGGGGACACGAGTTCATGCCCCAGTCCGGGAGGATCCCGCATGCCGTGGAGCGGCTGGGCCCGTGAGCCATGGCCGCTGAGCCTGCACGTTCGGAGCCTGTGCTCGGCAGCGGGGGAGGCCACGGCAGTGAGAGGCCCACGTACTGCAAAGGGAAGAAAAAAAAAAGTGCCTGCTTAACATAAAAACAGTCAATTTCACTAGTGGTATAAGAAGTATATATGTATTTCTTATCCACAATGAACTATCACCCCACATTTGTCAGAATGGCTATCATTAAAAATACCATAAATAACAAATATTGGTAAGGATGTGGAGTAAAGGGAATGCTTGTACACTGTTAGTGGAAATATAACTTGGTGCAGCCACTGTGGAAAACAGCACAGAGCTTCCTCAAAAAACTAAAAAGAGAACTACCATATGATTCAGCAAGTCTACACCCAGGTATATACTTAAAGAAAATACTAATTCAAAAAAATACATGCCCCCCAATGTTCACAGCAGCATTATTTACAAAGCCAAAATATGGAAGCAACTTAAATGTCCATTAAAAGATGAATGGTTAAAGAAGAAATAGCACATAAGTTGTGTGTGTGTGTGTATATATATATATATATATATATATATATATATATATATATATATGGCATAAAGTTAAAAATATAAAGAACCAAAGTTGAAGAACACAATAACTGAAATAAAAAATGCACTAGAAGGAATCAATATTAGATTAATAATACCTAAGAGCAGATCAGCAAGCTGGAAGACAAAGCAGTGGAAATCACTGAAGCTAAACAGAAAAAATACTAAAGAGTAAAAAGAAATGAGGACAGTTTAAGAGACCTTTGGGACAAAATGAAGTGTACTAACATTTGCATTCTAGGCATCACAGAAGGAAAAGAGAGAGAAAGGGGCAGAGAAATACTTGAAGCCATAATAGCTGAAAACTTCCCTGACATAGGGAAGGAAATAAACATCCAGGTCCATAATAGCTGAAAACTTCCTTGACATAGGGAAGGAAATAAACATCCAGGTCCAGGGAGCACAGAGTCCCAAATAGGATTAGCCCAAAGAGGATGACACCAAGACACATTGTAATTAAAATGCTCAGAAACAGATAAAGCGAGAATATTAAAAACAGCAAGGGAAAAGCAACAAGTAATATATAAGGGAAATCCCATAAGGCTATCAGCTGACTTTTCAGTAGAAACTCTGCAGGTCAGAAGGGAGTAGTAGCATGATATACTTAAGTGATGAAAAGGGAAAAGGGAAAACCCATAAAAAAGAATATTCTACCCAGCAAGGCTTTCATTCAGATTTGATGGAGAGATCAAGTTTTACAGACAAGCAAAAGCTAAAAGAAATTAGCACCACCAAACCAGATTTATAAGAAATGTAAAGGGATTTCTCAAAGCAAAAGAGAAAAATGCCACAACTAGAGGAAACATAAAAATTACAAAAAGAAAAATCTCGTTGGTAAAGGCCAATATACAGTAAGGGTAGTAAATCAACCATGTATAAAGCTAGTAGTAAGACTGAAAGATAAAAGTAGTAAAATCACCTGTAAGCGTGATAAGTGGTTAAGGGATACACAAAATAAAATGATGCAAAATATAATGTCAAAAATACTAAATGTGGATGGGTGGGAGTAAAAATGCAAAAAATGCAGAGTTGTTAAAATGCATTTGAAATTGAGATGGTCAACTTAAAATAATCATATATATATACATATATATATAGATAGATAGATATACACACTTACATATCTACATACTTACATACATACACATATAGCTATATATAAACCCCATGGCAACCACAAACCAATAATCTGTAATAGATACACAGACATAAAAAATAAAGGAATCCAAACATAACACTAAATATAGTCATCTAATCACAGTGGTAAAGAACAAAAGAAGAAAAAAAAAATTTAAAAAATCTAAACAAACAAAAAAAAATGTGAAAACAATTTAAAAAATGGCAATATGTACATCTTTATTGATAATTACTTTAAATGTCAATAGATTAAATGCTCTAATCAAAAGACATGGAGTGACTGAATGGATACAAAAACAAGACCCTTTCATTGTTAGTGTAAAGGAATGCAAGAGATTTCTGAGTATTAATTTTGTATCCTGCAGCTTTACCAAATTCATGGATTAGCTATAGCAGTTTTCTGGTGGCATCTTTAGGATTTTCCATGTATAGTATCATGTCATCTGCAAACAGTGACAGTTTTACTTCTTGTTTTCCAATTTGGATTCCTTTTATTTCTTTTTCTTCTCCAATTGTCATGGCTAGGACTTCCAGAACTATGTTGAATAATAGTGGTGAGAGTGGACATCCTTGTCTTATTCCTGATCCTAGAGGAAATGTTTTCAGTTTTTCACCATTGAGAATGATGTTTGCTGTGGGTTTGTCATATATGGCCTTCATTATGTTGAGGTAGGTTCAATCTATGCCCACTTCCTGGAGAGTTTTCATCATAAATTGGTGTTGAATTTTGTCAAAAGCTTTTTCTGCATCTACTGAGATGGTCATATGGTTTTTATTCTTCAATTTGTTAATATGGTGTATCACATTGATTGATTTACATATATTGAAGAATCCTTGCATCCCTGGGATAAATTCCACTTGATGATGGTGCATGAAATTTTTAATGTGCTGTTGGATTCAGTTTGCTAGTATTTTGTTGAGGAATTTTGCATCTCCATACATCAGTGATATTGGCCTGTAGTTTTACTTTGGGGGGATATCTCTGTCTGGTTTTGGTATAAGGGTGATAATTGCCTCGTTGAATGAGTTAGGGAGTGTTCCTCCCTCTGCAAATGTTTAGAAGAGTTTGAAAAGGATAGGTGTTACCTCTTCTCTAAATGTTTGACAGAATTCACCTGTGAAGCCATTTGGTCCCGGACTTTTGTTTATTGGAAGATTTTTAATCACAGTTTCAATTTCATTACTTGTAATTAGTTTGTTCATATTTTCAATTTCTTCTTGGTGCATCTTGGAAGGTTTTACGTTTCTAAGAATTTGTCCATTTCTTCCAGGTTGTCCATTTTATCAGCATAGAGTTGCTTGTCATAGTCTCTTATGATCCTTTATATTTCTGCTGTGTCAGATGTTACTTCTCCTTTTTCATTTCTAATTTTATTGATTTGAGTCCTCTCCCCTTTTTTCTTGATGAGTCTGGTTAAAGGTTTATCTATTTTGTATATCTTCTCAAAGAACCAGCTTTGAGTTTCATTTATCTTTGCTGTTATTTTCTTCATTTCTATTTCATTTATTTCTGCTCTGATCTTTATGATTTCTTTCCTTCTACTAACTTTAGGTTTTCTTTGTTCTTCTTTCTCTACTTGCTTTAGGTATAAGTTTAGTATGTTTATTTGAGACCTTTCTTGTTTCTCAACGTAGGATTGTATTGCTATAACTTTCCTCTTAGAACTGCTTTTGCTATATCCCATATGTTTTACATCATTGTGTTTTCATTGTCATTTATTTCTACGTATTTTTTGATTTCCTCTTTGATTTCTTCAGTGATCCATTGGTTACTTAGTAGCCTACTGTTTAGCTTCCATGTGTTTGTGTTTTTTACAGTTTTTCTTCCTGTAATTGATTTTTTTCTCATAACGTTGTGGTTGGAAAAGATGCTTGATACAATTTCAATTTTCTTAAATTTACCGAGGCTTGATTTGTGACCCAAGATGTGATCTATCCTGGGGAATGTTCATGCGCACTTGAGAAAAAAAGGGTATTCTGCTGCTTTCAGGTGGAATGCCCTATAAATATCAATTAAGTCTATCTGGCCTAATGTTTCATTTAAGGTTTGTGTTTCCTATACACTAACAATGAACGATCAGAAAGAGAAATTAAGGGAGCAATCCCATTTACCACTGCAACAACAACAAAAATTCCTAAGAATAAACCTACCTAAAGAGGCAAAAGACTTGTACACAGAAAACTATGAGATACTGATGAAGGAAATAAAAGATGACACAAACAGATGGAGAGATATACCATGTTCTTGGATTGGAAGAATCAATATTGTGAAAATGACTATTCTCCCCAAAGCAATCTACAGATTCAATACAATCCCTATCAAATTACCAATGGCATTTTTCACAGAATTAGAACAAAAAACTTTAGGGTTTGTATGGAAACACAAAAGACCCATAATAGCCAAAGCAATGTTGAGAAAGAAAAATGGAGCTGGAGGAATCAGAAAAATGAAGGTGGAGGAATTAGGCTCCCTGACTTTAGACTATACTACAAAGCTACAGTAATCAAGACAGTATGGTACTGGTACAAGACAGAAATATAGATCAAAATGGAACAGAATAGAAAGCCCAGAGATAAACCCACACACATATGGTCATCTAATCTATGACAAAGTAGGCAAGAATATACAATAGAGAAAAGACAGTCTCTTCAATAAGTGGTGCTGGGATAACTGGATAGCTACATGTGAAAGAATGAAATTAGAACATTCCCTGAGACCATACACAAAAATAAACTCAAAATGGATTAAAGACCTCAATGTAAGGCTGGACACTATAAAACTCTTAGAGAAAAACATAGGCAGAACACTCTTTGTTATAAATCATAGCAAGATCTTTTTTGACCCACCTCCCAGAGTAATTAAAATAAAAATAAGAAAATGGGACCTAATTAAACTTTAAAACTTTTGCACAGCAAAGGAAACCATAAACAAGATGAAAAGACAACCCTCAGAATGGGAAAAAATATTTGCAAATGGAGCAACTGACAAGGGACTAATCTCCAAAGTATACAAACAGCTCATGCAGCTCAATATCAAGAAAAACAAACAACCCAATCAAAAAATGGGCAGAAGACTTAAATAGACATTTCTCCAAAGAAGACATACAGATGGTCAAAAGGCACATGAAAAGATGTTCAACATCACAAATTATTAGAGAAATGCACATCAAAACTACAATGAGGTATCACCTCAAACTTCAGAATGGCCATCATCAAAAAATCTACAAACGGGGGCTTCCCTGGTGGCGCAGTGGTTGATAATCTGCCTGCTAATGCAGGGGACATGGGTTCGAGCCCTGGTCTGGGAGGATCCCACATGCCACAGAGCAACTAGGCCCATGAGCCACAACTACTGAGCCTGCGCGTCTGGAGCCTGTGCTCTGCAACAAGAGAGGCCACGATAGTGAGAGGCCCACAAAACACAATGAAGACTGGCCCCCACTTGCCACAACTGGAGAAAGCCCTTGCACAGAAACAAAGACCCAACACAGCAACAATAAATAAATAAATTACTAAACTCCTACTCCCAACATCTTAAAAAAAAAAAATCTACAAACAATAAATGCTGGAGAGGGTGTGGAGAAAAGGGAACCCTCTTACACTGTTGGTGGGAATGTAAATTGATACAGCCACTGTGGAGAACAGTATGGAGGTTCCTTAAAAATCTAGAAACAGAACTACCATATGACCCAGCAATCCCACTCTTGGGCATATAGCCAGAGAAAACCATAATTCAAAATGATATATGCACCCCAATATTCATTGCAGCACTAGTTACAAGAGCCAGGACATGGAAGCAACCTAAATGTCCATCAATAGAGGAATGGATAAAGAAGATATGGTACATATACAAAATGGAATATTACTCAGCCATAAAAAGGAATAAAACTGTGTGATTTGCAGAGATGTGGATGGACCTAGAGACTGTCATACAGAGTGAAGTAAGTCAGAAATAGAAAAACAAATATTGTATATTAACACATATATGTGGAGTCTAGAAAAATAGTTCAGATGAACTTATTTGCAAAGCAGAAATAGAGACACAGACATAGGGAACAAACATATGGATACCAAGGGGGGAAGAGGGGTGGGATGAATTTGGAGATTGGGATTGAGATATATACACTATTATGTATAAAATAGATAACTAATGAGAATCTACAGTATAGCACAGAGAACTCTACTCAGTGCCCTGTAGTGACCTAAATGGGAAGGAAATCCAAAAAAGAGGTAATATGTGTATACGTATGACTGACTCACTTTGCTGTACAGCAGAAACTAACACAACAGTGTAAAGCAACCATACTCTAATAAAACAAACAAAACCAAAAAACAAAACTAAAAAAAAAAAAAAACAAGGACATCTATATGCTGCCTACAGGAGACTAACTTCAGATCTAAACACACACAGAGACTGAAATTGAGGAGGTGGAAAATGGCATTTCATGCAAATGGAAATCAAAAGAAAGTCAGGTTATCAAACTTATACAAAATTGACTGCAAAATAAGACTGTAACAAGAGACAAAGAAGAACATTACATAGTGATCAAGGGATTAATCCAAGAAGATATAACAATTGCAAATATATATGCACCCAACATAGGAGCACCTAAATCCATAAAGCAAATATTAACAGACACAAAGGGAGAAACTGACAGTAACACAATAATAGTAGGGGACTTTAACACCCCACTTACATCAATAGACAGATCATCTAGACAAAAAATCAATAAGGAAACACTGGCCTTAAAGTTCATGTTAGAACAAATGGACTTAATATATGTATATAGAACATTCCATCCAAGAGCAGCAGAATACAAATTCTTTTCAAGTGCACATGGAACATTCTTCAGGATAGAAGACATGCTAGCACATAAAACAAGTCTCAGTGAATTTAAGAAAATTGATATAATATCAAGTGTTTTTTCTGACCACTATTTTAGGAGACTAGAAATCATCTGTAAAAAAAATAAAATAAAATAAAAATACCCAAAACACAAACACATGGAACCAAACAAAATGCAAGTAAACACCCAATGAGTAAATGAATAAATCAAAGAGAAAATAAAAAAATACCAGAAGACAAATGAAAATGAAAACACAATGATCCAAAATCTATGATACGTAGCAAAGCAATTTTAAGAGGGAAGTTTATAGCAATAAAAGCCTAGCTTAGGAGACAAGAAAAATCTCAAACAACCTAAACTACCATTTACAGGAAGTAGAAAAAAAGAAAAAAACAAAAACAATGTAACTAGAAGAAAAGAAATCATAAAGATCAGAGCAGAAACAAATGAAATTGAGACTAAAATAAAATAGAAAAGAGTAATGAAGCTAAGAGTTGGTTCATTGAAAAGATAAACAATATTGATAAATGTTTAACCACACTGATCACACAAAAAAAGAGAGGACTCAAATCAATTAAATCTAATTTTTCAGAAATAAAAAAGGAGAAGTTACAATCAAAACCACAGAAATATAAAGGATCATAAGAGGTTACGGCAAACAGTTATATGCCAACAAAATGTAAAATCTAGAAGAAATGGACAAATTTCTAGTAGTGTACAATCCCTCAAGACTGAACCACAAAGAAAGAAAATATGAACAGATGATTTATCAGTAATTATCAGGGGATATTTTTGTTGGCAGAATTTTATATTTATTCAAAAATTAGTGGCTGGACTAATTTTTATTTTGCATTTCTGCTTAAGAAACAGTGTGCCTGTGATAAAGTATTTTTAAAATAACTCTCATGGAAAAAAAAATCTGGCTTTATAAGTTATTGCTTCAGTATCAGTAGGAATTTAAATAACTTTTTTTACTTAACTAATATAAGAGATTAAGTAAATACTAAGCAGTAATGAAATACAGGTATAAGAAACATTATATGGCAAGAACAAAAATATTATATTGTTTAGGATATTTATTCATATTTTAATCAATATTTATGGTATTGACCTGTAGTTTAACTCTTAGGATGTTAGATGATTTTTGAGTGAGAAATGAGAAAGATCATATCAGCCACACATTTTGATTAGTTATTTTTCAATATAGATTGGAGATAGGGGAGTACCAGCAGCTAAATTTCTCTATTTGCTATGGGGATTTCCTAAAAAATAACATTAAGTCAGTAGGCATAGATATATGATGATAGATGATAGATAGATAGACAGGAAAATAATGTACTTCAATAAAAAAGAAAACACTGCATAGCTTAGAGCACACTCTTTCAGGTTGCTGAGTCTGATTATATGGGAGCTCTGTGCCTTTCATTACCTTTAGGTATTTTACAACCCTATAAGTTGTAAATAACTGATAGCAATGCAAAACAATTCTTGTCTACAGACAGGCAAATAAATTCTGTTAGGCAAAGGTTCAATTGATTTCCCTCCCTCATATTGGAAAAAGGCATTTCTGTGTCATTTGCTTATTCATTTCAATATTCCTGATTAATAAATGTGTCTGTTCTTTGGATTCTTCTTTGAAACAACTATGTCTGCCTGACTCACTCATTAATAATTAGTTCAACAAAATGTTTAGCCTATGTTTATTTTATATCTGTATGAGAGTGATTTTACCTTTTTAAAAAATAATTATCAATGACAGAGAAAGGAAGAAAGAAAGAAAGAAAGAAAGAAGGAAAGGAAGGAAGGAAGGAAGGAAAGGAAGGAGGGAGGGAGGGAGGGAGGGAGGAAAGAATTTAGATTTACCGAACTAACTCTTCATTAACCTTCCGGAAAACTGATATCTGAAAAGAAGTCAATTTAAAATATAGAGTTTAGTTCTTACTTTTGTTCTTTTTCATTGACATTTCTCCTCCATTGTCTTCTTTCAAATACTAGAAGATATCTATATTTTGGTACTAAACACAACAGAGATTGACAGAGAAAGAGAAGAGATAAAGATATACACGATAGAATGGTACATCTTCCCATCTCCTTTCTTCCTACCTGTTTCTGTAACCTTGTTTTCATGCCATATATTTCTCCATCTATTCATGATTCTTATATGATAATAATATTTACCAAAATTTTTAGACTAAAATTACGGAAAGTTGTTTACTTTTGTAATAGACTTATGTCAATGAAATTCCTCAATTAACCCCATTCTGAGCTTCAGATCTCTGATGTAAACAAGAAGTCAAGATTACTAGGTGATCTCTAAGTTCACTTTCATTCTCAAAATCTCCATGACTTACAATTAACAAGTAAAGTCCAGGGGGTAAAGGCCACATATAATCTTTAATATCATACCTCTTTATATTTCACTGTTTGTATTTTGTATATTTTACACTGTCTTTTATAAGAAAACTTAACAGGTCAATTTTTAAAAGCAGAAGATCTATTACTTCTTTACTTCTAACCTTGTTTGTTTCATTCTTGTACCATCATCTTTTTCCCATCTAAACCTATCAGCAGTGAGTAGAGTATCGCAAGACTTCAGTACATATTTATTTCAACATTGCACCCTAAACTGTATGGCCAACACATCAACTAGAGTTGTCCCTTAAAAATTTAGATCTATAAAGTTGGACCATGTCATTCCTGTATTTAAAGCTTTTCATAGATGTCCCATTTCACTCAGAATAAAAGATAAGGCACTTATTATATGACTAGAATGTAATCTATAAGGACACAGAAACTCTTCCACCAGCTGGTACTATTTCCCCCTCACTGTTTCTCCTCACACATTGTTGCTTTGAGTCCCTTGTATTTGTTGCTCCCCCAGAAATACACATGGCTAACTTCACTTGCTTCTAAGTTTTACTCAGTCTTCACCTATCTCCTAACAGCTTATTTAAAATTTTAACTTCCCCTGCACCCCTGCCAAATTTCCAGTCCTCTTAACCCTTCTCTAGATCCTTTCTCCATAGCACTCATCACTTTATATCATAGTATACAGTACAATTCTTTTGGCGTTGTTTATTTTCTGCTACTTCCCACTAGAATGTAAGCTACACAGAGGCAGGGGATTTTGCCAATTTAGTGTACTGATGTATCTCAAGCACTTAAAGAGTGCCTAGCAAAAAAATAGATGGTCAACAATATTTGTTGAATAATTGAAAAATTAAAATAAATTATCGAATTAATGAATTGTCCCCATTTACTTTTACTATGCCCCAAGTAAATTGTTTAACTATGTCCAATTTAACATAGCTATAGATGATAGCAGTGAAAAGAAAAACGTTTATAGGAGGTGTTGGACTGAATGGTTGTTCCTATCCAAAAACCATATGTTGAAGTCCTACCTCCCCCGATGTGATGGTATTAGGAGACAGAGCCTTTGGGAAGTAATTAGGTCATGAGGGTGGATCATTACCCTGGTAAAGAGACCCCAGAAAGATCCCTCTTCCTTTCACCACGTGAGGACACAGGAAGAAGACGGCTGCCTAGGAAACAGGACGTGAACTCTTAGCAGACACCAAATCTGCCAGCACCTTGATCTTAAAACTTCCCAGTGCCCAGAACTGTGAGAAATGTATTGCTTTTGTTTATAAGCTATCCAGTTTATAGCATTCTGTTATAGCAGTGCAAATGGACTAAGACAGGAGGTAATTTCAAAATTTTTAAAAGCATCTGTAAATCATCAGCATAAATGCTAGAATCAACTTATTTTAATAAAAGTATTTTAAAAATACAAAATTTCTTTGAGCAATACTTGTGTTAGACACTGAAGACAGCAAAAGAAAGACATGTTCCTGCCCTCAAAGATTTCTAAACTTCTTGATCAAACAGGTAAGTCAAAAAATATTAAAGAGGACATAAAGAGGAAACAAAGGAAAACGAAGAAAAGATTGAAGTTGGTTCCAGCAAGCCTTTCAATTTTGAGCTGGAACGCTGTTACCGTAAAGTGGGTCTCTTTTAAAATCCATTGGCAGTAAACACTTCAGTCCCCAAAAAGTATTGGGGCAGAAGAGCAGATTATATGGAAGAAATTGTATTAGCCCTAATATCTCAGGGGAATATTTCACAGTTTTCTATTTGCAAGGATAGCCCTTCTTCTGAACTGAGAAATCCTTTTCTTATAAGAAACAATTAGTTATCTCGTATAATAGATTGCTGATATCTTATATTCCCCTTTACCTTCTCCTGTGATCAGTTAATGTATGTCTCCAGTTACATGCCACATTTTCACTTTAAATGGCACTTATGAAGATCTTGCTATTGCTTTATAATACTTTCTACATTACTCTTTGTTTCTTCAAATCATTTACAGTTAACTATCTAAGTTTTTATCAAAGGAAAACTCCTTCCTTGAGCTATTCCAAAAATTTAAAGCAGTTAATCCACTAACATTTTTAAAGCACTCACGCTGCCTTCACTGTTATAATGTGTACTGTTATGACTTCTAGATTATGTTAATAAGGAAACTCTCCAAAGTCGAACACTCACAAAGCACACCATTGTTCCACCCGCAGCAACCCATGCATTTACTCATGGCAATAAATTCAATCACATTACTTCAGTTATCGCAGATTTATACTCACTTGTTAGCAGTCAGTACACTGACTTTAAAATTTGGCTCAGAGATTTTTTTTGTTTTGTTTTGTTTTTGCGGTACGCGGGCCTCTCACTGTTGTGGCCTCTCCCGTTGCGGAGCACAGGCTCCGGACGCGCAGGCTCAGCGGCCGTGGCTCACGGGCCCAGCCGCTCCGCAGCATGTGGGATCCTCCCGGACCGGGGCACGAACCCGCGTCCCCTGCATCGGCAGGTGGACTTTCAACCACTGCACCACCAGGGAAGCCCTGGCTCAGAGTTTTTCATTACCTCTGTGGAACTTCCCTTTCATTCCTATCAGAACTGGGCTGCATTTATATGTGCCCTCAGTCCTTAACTTTCTAATAATAAATCTCAAATTCATCAACCCCTTTGTCAGGTCTCTCATCCATGGGCACCAGAGCATTCACCTGTTATGCCCCCGAGTTGTGGAATTCCCTGAACTGAACACTCCTCTCCAAATCCCCAGAGCTTTAAAAATCCCTTTTAAGTCTCCCTTATTACAATTTTCTATTAATATTTGATCTGCCACTGACACATGCTGTAGGCTTGGTTTTTATAAATATATACATAAGGAGATGAAAAGTCTTTTTATTTTCCTCCCCATTTGTGAACAGAACTAAAATGTCCTCTCCTTCTCTGTTGGTATTTTATATTTTTCATCATTCCTTCCTTTCTCACTTTCATTACTATCAGAACAACTACCCAATAGGCTTTGGTCACTAGCCGGGGTTTAGAGTTAAAGGTTTCATGTGTTTGGGATCACAATATCATTAATTACCTTGCACCCTAGAGATTGGTGTAGACTTTTTTTTTAAGGAGACAACATGCAGTTAGGAGAAAAACAGCTCATTCCTTATAGCTACCCTCCTCCATTGCCTGTCCTACATAGCAGCTTTTTCTTTGATCTTTAATTCATAAACATTCTGACTTAATGCTGCTCTTTTGTCAAAAGAAAAGTACATTTAGTGGCACTCAAGGACATGTGATTTCTGTACTGTAATGGTGATATAAGCAATAACATCAGACTGTGGGTCCTAGATAGCCCTATTCCAAAGGAGTCTGTTCCAGCATCTGCCAATATTAAAAGAATGTTGTTTATTTTTGCATTTTCCTTGACACATAGTCCAGAACTATGCACACAGTGAGCATTTCAAAAATGTTTGTAGAACATTGAATCAATTAGTTTTATCTCAGTTTTGTAATTTTTATTTCCCTTTGAAAAGGATCTAGTTTTCTGTTTCTCTACTCATTAGAGTACACAGTTTTTCTGTTACCCTTGTCTGTTCTACAGCTATTGATCAGCCTATTGATTAGGACCCAGAGGCTAGCTGACAGCCAGGAAAGGGCATTATATTCTGGTACAATTTCCCTCTAAATGCTTAATGTTCTTTAAACCCCTCATTCAATTAGATGGCACAAGCTATTATACATAAGTGCCCTACCATGGAAACTTACATGCTCATATCTGCAAGATACAGAGAAAAGAAGGCAAAGAGTAAGTTA
This sequence comes from Tursiops truncatus, assembly GCF_011762595.2. Lineage (NCBI taxonomy): Eukaryota > Metazoa > Chordata > Mammalia > Artiodactyla > Delphinidae > Tursiops > Tursiops truncatus. The sequence continues at coordinate 109,874,088 of NC_047037.1, read as the reverse complement.
ATAGGACATTGTCTGTATGTTTGGTAAATCCTGTGGAGTTTAGGGCTCAAGGTTAATATCAGAGTGCCAGGCTATGGAATTTAAACAGCAGGTATATTTCAATAGCACAGAATATGAAAGAGAACAGAATATAGCCTGATATATTATTCTGTTATTTGAAATGGGTACAGTGTAAAATTCAGCATTTTCTCTGAAATATTTTGAAGATTATTTAAGCCACTGAAAATAATGGCAAAGTTGAAACTTTTTTAAAATTTCTAAAGTAGGTGACCGGATTGGATTTCACTAACTGGTGGAGTTTTAAGAGTTCTGATATACTTACAGATAGAAAAAAGAAAGGACTGCTTTTTCTTTGTGGGAAGGAAGACAAAATTAATCTCATAAGATATAAAACTTAATACATGAAGATTATTAGTTGTTATTAATGTAGGAAGACACTGGATTTTACATGAGAATAAAAATTATCGTGCTTCTGCTAGGTATTGGGAGCCCTTCAATGGGACAGCACATGGCTGGTAAAATAAAATGAAGGCTTGTTTTAGCCACTATTCACTCCCATCTCTGATGCTTTTGTGCTTTGCACGAATGTACAACAGTAACTGACCTCCTGATAAATGCTCTTACAATGGATATGAAAATACAAGCAAAATAGAGAATCAGTTTCATCATCTCTTCTGGGCAACTTTGAAATTTATAATTATGATACAACCTATAATTATGATACACAACAATGGCTTATATTTAAAGCAAAATCAGTAAATTCCCAGCATAGCACTACAGCTTTGCCTGATCTCAATTAATTTTCAAACTAACTTTAGGAGGTGGGTAAATTTATTTTCTTCATTTTACAATAAGAAAACTCAAAATGACATATTAAGCTGTTTGACTGATATGCCATACAGTTATAAAGTAGAGACAGGATTGGAATCCAGACAATATGATTATGCAAGGTTCAGCCACAATATAAACTACAAGCCTAAGGCATATCATAGTGTTTATATGTTTTATTCTTAATAAGGATACACTGTTTTTAAAAATTTGGAATCAATAAACCCAAAGAAGATAATTCAAATCACATTTAATCTCATTACAAAGAAAACTACTGTAAATATTTTGGAGCATGTATATTCCAAGTTGTCTTGTAATGGGTAATTTATATGTTGTTAGTAACCAATTTTTTTCAATTACCAGGTTTTCCACTAAAATAAAATTTCTATGACATAATTTATTACATGCATATATACACCTTCTGTGTACTATACTTTATCCAATAAATCACATACTTTTTTTTTTTTTTTTTTTTTTTGCAGTACGCGGGCCTCTCACTGCTGTGGCCTATCCCGTTGCGGAGCACAGGCTCCGAACGCGCAGTCTCAGTGGCCATGGCTCACGGGCCCAGCCGCTCTGCAGTATGTGGGATCCTCCTGGACCGGGGCACGAACCCACGTCCCCTGCATTGGCAGGCGGACTCTCAACCACTGCATCACCAGGGAAGCCCCCACATACTTTTAATAGTGTTTCCAATTTTATTTTGTTGCTGTCATTAAAACATTTTAATGAGTATCTTTGTTACCAAATGTTTAGAATTATACGTAGAATCATACTTAATTATTTTCCTAATATTCTGAATATTTTTGACAACTGCTAAACTACCCTCTAGAAAGTTATACCAATTTACACTAACAATATGTAATAATACTCATTTATACCCACACTAAGCAAAAGTGTCATTTTTTCTTCCAGTTTTACTGAGATATAATTGACATACAGTAATGTATAAGTTTAAGGTGTATAGCATAATAATTTGACTTACATACATCATGAAATGATTAGCACAATAAGTTTAGGAAACATCCATCGTCTCATATAGACACAAAGTAAGAAAAAACAGAAAAACGTATTTTTTTCCTTGTCATGAAAACTCAAGATTTACTCTCTTAACAACTTACATATATAACATTTAGCAATATTAATTATATTAATTATGTTGTACATTACATCCTTGGTACTTATATATCTTACAACTGGAAGTTTGTATATTTTGACCACCTTCATCCAATTCCCTCTCCCTCAACACTCCACCCCTGGTAACCACAAATACAAACTCTTTTTCTGAGTATATTTCTTTATTTCAATTATAATTGACCTACAATGCTATGCTACTTCCTGGTGTACAACATAGTGATTTGATATTTCTGTACATTACAAAAACGATTACTGTGGTAAATATAGTTACCATCTGGCAGCACACATTACATTATTATTTATTATATTCCCTACACTGTATATTTCAGTCCCCCTTCTGGTAATCACCTGTTTGTTCTTTACATCTAAGACTCTGTTTCTATTTTATTACATCTGTTCATTTGTTGTTTTTTAGATTCCACCTTTAAGTGATATCATTTGCTTTGTCTGACTTATTTTGCTTAGCATAATGCCCTCCAAGTCCATCCATATTGCTGCAAATGGCAAACTGTTGTTCTTTTCTATGGTTGAGTAATATTCCATTATATACACACACACGTGTGTATATATATATATATATATATATATATATACATATATATACATATGTTACATATTCTGTATCTATTCATCAGTTTATGGAGACTTAGGCTGCTTCCATATCTTGGCTATTGTAAATAATTCTGCAATGAGCAATGGGTGCATATATTTTTTACAATTATTGTTTTGCTTTTCTTTGCAAAAATACCCAGGAATGGAATTACTGGATCATATGATAGTTCTATTTTTAATTTTTTTGAGAGAGCTCCATACTGCTTTCCATAGTGGCTGTACCAGTTTACATTCCCACCAAAGTGCATGAAGGTTCCCTTTTCTCCACATCCTCACCAACATTTGTTATTTGTTGTTTTTTGATAATAGCCATTATGACAGGAATGAAGTGACATCACATTGTGGTTTTGATTTCCACTTTCCTGATGTTTAGTGATATTGAGATGGCCTGTTGCCCATCTGTATGTCTTCTTCAGAAAAATGTCTGTTCAGATCCTCTGCCATTTTTTTTATACATCTTTATTGGAGTATAATTGCTTTACACTGGTGTGTTAGTTTCTGCTTTATAATAAAGTGAATCAGTTATACATATACATATGTTCCCATATCTCTTCCCTCTTGTGTCTCCCTGCCTCCCACCCTCCCTATCCCACCCATCCAGGTGGTCACAAAGCACCGATCTGATCTACCTGTGCTATGCGGTTGCTTCCCACTAACTACTGATTTTACGTTTGGTACTGTACATATGTCCATGCCATTCTCTCACTTTGTCACAGCTTACTCTTCCCCCTCCCCATATCCTCAAGTCCATTCTCTAGTAGGTCTGTGTCTTTATTCCCATCTTACCCCTAGGCTCTTCGTGAAATTTTTTTTTCTTATATTCCATGTATATGTGTTAGCATATGGTATTTCTCTTTCTCTTTCTGACTTACTTCACTCTGTACGACAGACTCTAGGTCCATCCACCTCACTAAAAATAACTCAATTTCATTTCTTTTTATGGCTAAATAATATTCCATTGTATATATGTGCCACATCTTCTTTATCCATTCATCCGATGATGGATACTTAGGTTGTTTCCATCTCCTGGCTATTGTAAATAGAGCTGCAATGAACATTTTGGTACATGACTCTTTTTGAATTATGGTTTTCTCAGGGTATATGCCAAGTAGTGGGATTGCTGGGTCATATGGTAGTTCTATTTTTAGTTTTTTAAGGAAGCTCCATACTGTTCTCCATAGTGGCTGAACCAATTCACATTCCCACCAGCAGTGCAAGAGGGTTCCCATTTCTCCACACCCTCTCCAGCATTTATTGTTTCTAGATTTTTTGATGATGGCCATTCTGACTGGTATGAGATGGTATCTCATTGTAGTTTTGATTTGCATTTCTCTAATAATTAATGATGTTGAGCATGCTTTCATGTGTTTCTTGGCAGTCTATATATCTTCTTTGGAGAAATGTCTATTTAGGTCTTCTGCCCATTTTTGGATTACATTGTTTGTTTTTTTGTTATTGAGCTGCATGAGCAGCTTATAAATTTTGGAGATTAATCCTTTGTCAGTTGCTTCATATGCAAATATTTTCTCCCATTCTGAGGGTTGTCTTTTGGTCTCGTTTATGGTTTCCTTTGCTGTGCAAAAGCTCTGAAGTTTCATTAGGTCCCATTTGTTTATTTTTGTTTTTATTTCCATTTCTCTAGGAGGTGGGTCAAAAAGGATCCTGCTGTGATTTATTTCATAGAGTGTCCTGCCTATGTTTTCCTCTAAGAGTTTGATAGTTTCTGCCTTACATTTAGTTCTTTAATCCATTTTGAGCTTACTTTTGTGTATGGTGTTAGGGAATGATCTAATCTCATACTTTTACATGTACCTGTCCAGTTCTCCCAGCATGACTTAGTCAAGAGGCTGTCCTTTCTTCACTGTACATTCCTGCCTCCTTTATCAAAGATAAGGTGACCATATGTGCGTGGGTTTATCTCTGGGCTTTCTATCCTGTTCCATTGATCTATATTTCTGTTTTTGCACCAGTACCATACTGTCTTCATTACTGTAGCTTTGTAGTATAGTCTGAAGTCAGGGAGCCTGATTCCACTAGCTCCATTTTTCGTTCTCAGGATTGCTTTGGCTATTCGGGGTCTTTTGTGTTTCCATACAAATTGTGAATTTTTTGGTTCTAGTTCTGTGAAAAATGCCTGTGTTAGTTTGATAGGGATTGCATTGAATCTGTAGATTGCTTTGGGTAGTAGAGTCATTTTCACGATGTTAATCCTTCCAATCCAAGAAAATGGTATATCTCTCCATCTATTTGTATCATCTTTAATTTCTTTCATCAGTGTCTTATAATTTTCTGCATACAGGTCTTTTGTCTCCTTAGGTAGCTTTATTCCTAGATATTTTATTATTTTTGTTGCAGTGGTAAATGGGAGTGCTTTCTTGATTTCACTTTCGGATTTTTCATCATTAGTGTATAGGAATGCCAGATATTTCTGTGCATTCATTTTGTATCCTGCTACTTTACCAAATTCATTGATTAGCTCTAGTAGTTTTCTGGGAGCATCTTTAAGATTCTCTACGTTTAGTATAATGTCATCTGCAAACAGTGACAGCTTTACTTCTTCTTTTCTGATTTGGATTCCTTTTATTTCCTTTTCTTCTCTGAATGCTGTGGCTAAAACTTCCAAAACTATGTTAAATAAGAATGGTGAGAGTGAGCAACCTTGTCTTGTTTCTGATCTTAGTGGAAATGCTTTCAGTTTTTCACCATTGAGGATGATGTTGGCTGTGGGTTTGTCATATATGGCCTTTATATGTTGAGGAAAGTTCCCTCTAAGCCTACTTTCTGGAGGGTCTCTATCATAAATGGGTGTTGAATTTTGTCAAAAGCTTTCTCTGCATCTATTGAGATGATCATATGGTTTTTCTCCTTCAATTTGTTAATATGGTGTATCATGTTGATTGTTTTGCATATATTGAAGAATCCTTGCATTCCTGGAATAAACCCCACTTGATCATGGTGTATGATCCTTTTAATGTGCTGTTGGATTCTGTTTGCTAATACTTTGTTGAGGATTTTTGCACCAATGTTCATCAGTGATATTGGCCTATAGTTTTCTTTCTATGTGACATCCTTGTCTGGTTTTGGTATCAGGGTGATGGTGGCCTTGTAGAATGAGATTGGGAGTGTTCCCCCTCTGCTATATTTTAGAAGAGTTTGAGAAGGATAGGTGTTAGCTCTTCTCTAAATGTTTGATAGAATTCACCTGTGAAACCATCTGGTCCTGGGCTTTTGTTTGTTGGAAGATTTTTAATCACAGTTTAGATTTCAGTGCTTGTGATTGGTCTGTTCATATTTTCTATTTCTTCCTGATTTAGTCTCGGCAGGTTATGCATTTCTAAGAATTTGTCCATTTCTTCCAGGTTGTCCATTTTATTGGCATAGAGTTGCTTGTAGTAATCGCTCATGATCTTTTGTATTTCTGCAGAGTCAGTTGTTACCTCTCCTTTTTCATTTCTAATTCTATTGATTTGAGTCTTCTCCCTTATTTTTTTGATGAGTCTGGCTAATGGTTTATCAATTTTGTTTATCTTCTCAAAGAACCAGCTTTTAGTTTTATTGATCTTTGCTATCATTTCCTTCATTTCTTTTTCATTTATTTCTGATCTGATCTTTATGATTTCTTTCCTTCTGCTAACTTTAGGGTTTTTTGTTCTTCTTTCTCTAATTGCTTTAGGTGAAAGGTTAGGTTGTTTATTCGAGATGTTTCCTGTTTCTTAAGGTAGGATTGTATTGCTATAAACTTCCCTCTTAGAACTGCTTTTGCTGCATCCCATAGGTTTTGGGTCGTCGTGTCTCCATTGTCATTTGTTTCTAGGTAATTTTTGATTTCCTCTTTGATTTCTTCAGTGATCACTTCTTTATTAAGTAGTGTATTGTTTATCCTCCATGTGTTTGTATTTTTTACAGATCTTTTCCTGTAATTGATATTTAGTCTCATAGTGTTGTGGTCACAAAAGATACTTGATAGGATTTCAATTTTTTAAAATTTACCAAGGCTTGATTTGTGACCCAAGATATGATCTATCCTGGAGAATGTTCTTTGTGCATTTGAGAAGAAAGTGTATTCTGTTTTTTTGGATGGAATGCCGTATAAATACTAATTAAGTCCATGTTGTTTAATGTGTCATTTAAAGCTTGTGTTTCATTATTTATTTTCATTTTGGATGATCTGTCCATTGGTGAAAGTGGGGTGTTAAAGTCCCCTACTATGAATGTGTTACTGTCAATTTTCCCTTTTATGGCTGTTAGGATTTGCCTTATGTCTTGAGGTGCTCCTATGTTGGGTGCATAAATATTCACAATTGTTATATCTTCTTCTTGAATCGATCCCTTGATCATTATGTAGTGTCCTTCTTTGTCTCTTCTAATAGTCTTTATTTTAAAGTCTATTTTGTCTGATATGAGAATTGCTACTCCAGCTTTCTTTTGGTTTCCATTTGCATGGAATATCTTTTTCTGTCCCCTTATTTTCAGTCTGTATGTGTCTCTAGGTCTGAAGTGAGTCCATTGTAGACAGCATATATATGGGTTTTGTTTTTGTATCCATTCAGCCAGTCTGTGTCTTTTGGTGGGAGCACTTAATCCATTTATATTTAAGGTAATTATAGATATGTATGTTCCTATTTCCATTTTCTTAATTGTTTTGGGTTTCTTATTGTAGGTCTTTTCCTTCTCTTGTGTTTCTTCCCTGGAGAAGTTCCTTTAGCATTTGTTGTAAAGCTGGTTTGGTGGTGCTGAACTCTCTCAGCTTTTGCTTGTCTGTAAAGTTTTTAATTTCTCCATCAAATCTGAATGAGATCCTTGCTGGGTAGAGTAATCTTGGTTATAGGTTTCTCTCCTTCATCACTTTAAATATGTCCTGCCAGTCCCTTCTGGCTTGCAGAGTTTCTACTGAAAGATCAGCTGTTAACCTTATGGGGATTCCATTGTGTGTTATTTGTTGTTTTACCCTTGCTGCTTTTAATATGTTTTCTTTGTATTTAAATTTTGACACTTTGATTAATATGTGTCTCAGCCTGTTTCTCCTTAGATTTATCCTGTATGGGACTCTGTGTGCCTCCTGGATTTAATTAACTATTTCCTTTCCCATATTAGGGAAGTTTTCAACTATAATCTCCTCAAATATTTTCTCAGTCCCTTTCTTTTTCTCTTCTTCTTCTGGAACCCCTATAATTCGAATGTTGGTGCATTTAATGTTGTCCCAGAGGTCTCTGAGACTGTCCTCAGTTCTTTTCATTCTTTTTTCTTTATTCAACTCTGCAGTAGTTATTTCCACTATTTTATCTTCCAGGTCCCTTATCCATTCTTCTGCCTCAATTATTTTGCTATTGATCCCATCTAGAGTATTTTTTTTTCTTTTTTTTAATTTAATTTAATTTATTTTGTTATACAGCAGGTTCTTATTAGTTAACCATTTTATACATATTAGTGTATATATGTCAATCCCCATCTAGAGTATTTTTCATTTCATTTATTGTGTTGTTCATCGTTGCTTGTTTCATCTTTAGTTCTTCTAGGTCCTTGTTAAATGTTTCTTGCATTTTCTCTATTCTATTTCCAAGATTTTGGATCATTGTTACTATCATTATTCTGAATGCTTTTTCACATAGACTGCCTATTTCCTCTTCATTTGTTAGGTCTGGTGGGTTTTTATCTTGCTCCTTCATCTGCTGTGTGTTTTTCTGTCTTCTCATTTTGCTTATGTTACTGTGTTTGGGGTCTCCTTTTTGCAGGCTGCAGGTTCATATTTCCCGTTGTTTTTGGTGTCTGTCCCCAGTGGCTAAAGTTGGTTCAGTGGGTTGTGTAGGTTTCCCGGTGGAGGGGACTAATGCCTGTGTTCTGGTGGATAAGGCTGGATCTTGTCTTTCTGGTGGGCAGGTCCATGTCTGGTGGTGTGTTTTAGGGTGTCTGTGGCCTTATTATGATTTTCGGCAGCCTCTCTGCTAATGGGTGGGGCTGTGTTCCTGTCTTGCTAATTGTTTGGCATATGGTGTCCAGCACTGTAGCTTGCTGGACGTTGAGTGAAGCTGGGTGCTGGTGTTGAGATGGAGATCTCTGGGAGATTTTCACCGTTTGATATTATGTGGAGCTGGAAGGTCTCTTATGGATCAGTGTCCTGAAGTTGGCTGTCCCACCTCAGAAGCACAGCACTGACTCCAGGCTGCTGCACCAAGAGCCTTTCATCCACACGGCTCCGAATAAAAGGTGGAAGAAGAAAGAGAGAAAGAGAGAAAGAGAGAGCGAGAGAGAGCGAGAGAGAGAAAGAGAGAAAGAAAGAAAGAAAGAAAGAGAGAAAGAAAAAAGAAAGAAAAGAAAGATGAAAAATAAAATAAATATAAAATAAAATAAAGTTATTAAAATAAAATATAATTATTAAGAAAAAAAAATTTAAAAAAAAAAAAAAAGGACAGATTGAACCCTACGACACATGGTGAAAGCAAAGCTATTCCGACAAGATCTCACACAGAAGCATAAACATACACACTCACGAAAATAGGAAAAGGGGAAAAAATCATAAATCTTGCTCTCAAAGTCCACCTCCTCAATTTGGGATCATTCATTGTCTATTCATGTATTCCACAGATGCAGGGTACATCAAGTTGATTGTGGAGCTTTAATCCACTGCTTCTGAGGCTGCTAGGAGAGATTTCCCTTTCTCTTCTTTGCTCGCACAGCTCCTGGGGCTCACCTTTGGATTTGGCCCCACCTCTGCGTGTAGGTCTCCGGAGGGCGTCTGTTCTTCGCTCATACAGGACGGGGTTAAAGGGGCAGCTGCTTTGGGGGCTGTGGCTCAGTCATTCCAGGGAGAGGGAGGGGTGCGGCTGCACGGCGAGCCCACGACGGTAGAGGCCAGCAGGACGTTGCACCAGCCTGAGGCGTGCCGTGTGTTCTCCCAGGGAAGTTGTCCCTGGATCCCGGGACCCTGGTAGTGGCAGGCTGCACAGGGTCCCTGGAAGGGAGGTGTGGATAGTGACCTGTGCTCGCACACAGGCTTCTTGGTGGTGGCGGCAGCAGCCTTAGTGTCTCATTCCCTTCTCTGGGGTCCGCGCTGTTAGCTGCGGCTCGTGTCCTTCTCTGCAGCTCCTTTAAGCAGCACTCTTAATTCCCTCTCCTCGCGCACCAGGAAACAAAGAGGGAAGAAAAAGTCTCTTGCCTCTTCGGCAGGTCCAGACTTTTCCCCAGACTCCCTCCCGGCCAGCCTTGGTGCACTAATCTCCTGCAGGCTGTATTCACGCCGCCCACCCCAGTCCTCTCCCTGTGCTCTGACTGAAGCCCGAGCCTCAGCTCCCAGCCCTGCCCGCCCCAGCGGGTGAGCAGACAAGCCTCTCGGGCTGGTGAGTGCCCGTCAGCACTGATCCTCTGTGTGGTAACCTCTCCACTTTGCCCTCCGCACCCCTGCTGCTGCGCTCTCCTCTGTCGCTTTGTGGAGCTTCTCCCCTCCACCACCCACAGTCTCTGCCCGTGAAGGGGCTTCCTAGTGTGTGGAAACTTTTCCTCCTTCACAGCTCCCTCCCGCTGGTGCAGGTCCCATCCCTATTCTTTTGTCTCTGTTTATTCTTTTTTCTTTTGCTGTACCCAGGTATGTGGGGAGTTTCTTGCCTTTTGGGAGGTCTGAGGTCTTCTACCAGCATTAAGTAGGTGTTCTGTAGGAGTTGTTCCACATGTAGATGTATTTCTGGTGTATCTGTGGGGAGGAAGGTGATCTCCGCATCTTACTCTTTCACCACCTTCCCCCTCCTGTCCCCCTCTGCCCATATTTTAATCAGGTTCTTTGTTCTTTCAATGGTGAGTTTTAGGTATTCTTTGTATATGAACCCCTTATCAGATTTATCATTTGCAGTATCTTCTCCCATTCAGTAGGCTGTCTTTTCATTTTGTTGATAATTTTCTTTGCTATGTAAGAGCTTTTTATTTTGATGTAATCCCATTTGTTTATTTTTGCTTTTGATTCCCTTGCCTGAAGAGACATATCCAAAAACATTATTGCTAAAACTGATGTCAAACAGTGTACTCCTTATGTTTTTTTTTTTAAATGAGTTTTATGGTTTCAGGTCTTACATTTAAGTCTTTAATTCCATTTTGAATTTATTTTTGTATATGGTGTGTCCAAGTCCACTTTGATTCTTTTGCATGTAGCTGTTCAGTTTTCCCAACACCATTTACTGAAGAGGCCATCTTTTCCCCATTGTATATTCTTGTCTCCTTTGTTGTAAATTGATTGACCATATTAATGTGGGTTCATTTCTGGCCTCTCTCTTGTGTTTCATCAAGCTACATGTCCGTTTTTGTGCCAGCTCCATACTGGTTTGATTAATGTAGCTTTGTGGTATAGTTTGAAGACAGAAAGTTTGAAACCTCCAGCTTTATTCTTCTTTCTCAAGATTGCTTTGGCTATTTGGGCCTTTTGTGGTTTCACACAAATTTTATGATGAATTTTCCTAGCTCTGTGAAAATGCCATTAGAATTTTTATAGGAATTGTATCCAATATGTAGATTGTCTTAGGTAGTGTGGTCATTGTAACAATATTAATTCTTCCAGTTCATGAACACAGTGTATCCTTCCATTTGTTTATGTCACCTTCAGTGTCTTTCATCAGTGTCTTATAGTTTTCCAAGTAGAAGACTTTTACTTCCTTAGTTAGATTTATTCCTAGGTAATTTATTCTTTTTGATGAAATTATAAATGGGATTGTTTTCAGAATTTCTCACTTTGATATTTTGTTGTTAGTGTATATACATGCATTAGACTTCTTTATATTAATTTTGTGTCCTACAACTTTACTGAATTCATTTATTAGTTCTAATAGTTTTTTAGTATCTTCTTCAGGAATTTCTGTATATACTATCATGTCATCTACAAATTTGGATTCCTTTTTCTTACTTTTTCTTGTCTGATTGCTGTGGCTAGAACTTCTAATACTATGTTGCATATAAGTGGCAAGAGTGGGCACCCTTGTCTTGTTTCTAACCCTAGAGAAAATGCTTTCAGCTTTTCAACGTTGAATATAATGTTAGCTGTGAACCAGTCATATATGGCCTTTATTATGCTCAAGTATGTTCCCTCTATACTCATTTTGAGAGTTGAGAGTTTTTATCATAAATCTATGTTGAATTTTGTCAAAAGTTTTTTCTGCATCTGTTGAGATGATCATTTGATTTTTATTTTTCAATCAGTTAATGTGTATCATGTTGACAGCTTTGTAGATATTGATCCATCTTTGCCTGCCGGGTGTAAATCTTACCTGATCATGGTGTATGATTCTTTTAATGTACTGTTTAATTTGGTTTACTAATATTTTAGTTGATGTTTTTTTTTCATCTATGGTCATCAGTGATATTGGTCTGTAATGTTCCCTATTTCGTATTGTCATTGTCTGGTTTTGGTATCAGGGTGACCCTGGCCTGGTAGAATTAGTTTGGAAGAGCTCCTTTCTCTTCAATTTTCTGGAAGAGTTTGAGAAAGATAGGTGTTAACTCTTCTTTAAATATTTGGTAGAATTTACCTGTGAAGCTGTCTGACCCAGGATTTTGATTGTTGGTTTTTTTTTTACCAATTCAATGAGCTGCTCCAGGACCCACCTCCACCCACCAATGGGATGGCATTGGCCCCAGGATCCCCAAAGACACACAACCAGATGAGCTGGGAACCAGACCCACACACCAGTGTGCCAGCTACAATGCCAGGACACCTGGGACCTGCAACAAGCTGCCCCAGGGACTGATCCTGCTCACCAGTAGGCCAGCACTAGACCCAGGTCCACAGTCAACAATGTTGGGACCCAACCCCCAACGACCAGCAGCTGGTAGTCTCCATACTAAGAAGAGCTTGTCAGTCAACTGGGCTGGGGACCAGCCCAGCCGACCAGCACACCCACAGTAGTTGGCCCCACCATAACATAAGGACTCATGCAGTCTACATAGTGGCTAGAGCATATAGCTCTGGGACCACGGGGTAGTGTGCTTCTGGGCCCCATAAGACATCTCCTAAATAAGGGCACTTCTCCAAGATCAGGAAATGAAACCAACCTACCTAATATATACAAATAAACACAGAGAATTAGGCAAAATGAGGCAGCAAAGGAATATGTTCCAAACGAAGGAACAAAATAAAACCCCATAAGAAGAACTAAACAAAGTGAAGATAAGCAATATACTCAAGATAATGATTCAAGGTAATGATTATAAAGATGCTCAATTAACTCAGGAGATGAATAGATGAACACAGTGAAACATTTAATAACTACTTTTAAAGCTAGTAGGAGGGTTAAAAGAAAGTAGTAAAATCATCTGTATCCTCAGCAAGTAGTTATAGGATACACAAAACAAAAAGATGTAAAATATGATGTCAAAAATAGTAATCATGGTGAGAGGGGAGTGAAAATGTATGGTTATCAAGTGCATTTGAAATTAAGAGATCACTAAAAAAGAGTGGACATATGTATATGTATAACTGATTCACTTCACTGTACACCTGCAACTAGCACAAATTGTAAATCAACTATACTCCAATTTTAAAAATTAAAATGAAATTTAAAAAGAAATTAAGAGATCAGCAGCTTAAAATAATTGTAGATATAGATATATAGTTTGCTATATATAAACCTCAGGGCAACCACAAACCAAAAATCTATAATAGATACACACACACACACACACACACACACACACACACACACACACAAAAGAGAAAGGAATTAAAACATAACACTAAAGGTACTCATTAAATCACAAGGGAAGATAGCAAAAGAAGAAAGAAATAAAAAATCAACTACAAAAACAACCAGAAAACAATTAACAAAATGGCAATAAGTACATACCTATCAGTAAAACTTCAAATGTAAATTAACTAAATGCTCCAATCAAAAGACACAGAGTGGCTAGATGGATTTAAAAAATAAGACTATATGCTGCCTACAAGAGACTCACTTCAAATCTAAACACACACACAGGCTGAAAGTGAGGGGATTGAAACAAGTATTCCATGCAAATGAAAACAAAAAGAAATTTGGTGTAGCTATACTCGTATCAGACAAAATAGACTTTAAAACAAAGACTGTAACAAGAGACAAAGAGTATATAATATAATAATAAAGGGATCAATCCAAGAAAAAGATTTCACAATTTTATATATATATGCATCCAACATAGGAGCACCTAAATACATAAAGCAAATATTAAAAAACATAAAGAAGAAAGCTGACAGTAACACAATAATAGTAGGTGACTTTAACACCCCACTTACATCAATGGACAGATCATCCAGAAAGAAAATCAATAAGGAAACACTGACCTTAAATGACACATTAGACCAAATAAACTTAATAGATATATATAGAACATTCCACCCCAAAGCAGCACAATATACATTCTTTTCAAGTGCACAAGGAACATTTGCCAGGATAGATCACATGCTAGTACACAAACAAGCCTCAATAAATTTAAGAAGATGGAAATCATACCAAACATGTTTTCTGATGAAAAAGCTATGAGACTAGAAATCAGCTTTTAAGAAAAAAACTGCAAGAAACACAAACATGTGGAGGCTAAACAATATGCTACTAAACAACCAATGAGGGCTTCCCTGGTGGCGCAGTGGTTGGGGGTCCGCCTGCCGATGCAGGGGACGCGGGTTCGTGCCCTGGTCCGGGAGGATCCCGCATGCCGCGGAGCAGCTGGGCCCGTGAGCCATGGCCGTTGGGCCTGCGCGTCCGGAGCCTGTGCTCCGTGGCGGGAGGGGCCATGACAGTGAGAGGCCCACATACCGCAAAAAAAAAAAAAAAAAAAACAACCAATGAGTCACTGAAGAAATCAAAGAGGAAATCAAAAAATACCTGGAGACAAATGAAAATGAAAACACAATGATCCAAAAGCAATGGGATGCAGCAAAAGCAGTTCTAAGAGGGAGGTTTATGGCAATAAAAGCCTAGATCAGGAAACAAGAAACATCTCAAAAATCCTAGATCAGGAAACAAGGAACATCTCAAATAAGCAACCTAACACTACACCTAAAGGAAGTAGAAAAAGAAGAATGAAACAAACCAAAGTTAGTAGAAGGACAGAAATTTTAAAGCTCAGGGCAGAAAAAAATAAAATTGAGACTAAAAGAAGTAATAGAAAAGATCAATAAAATTAAGAACTGGTTCTTTGAAAAACAAGATCGATAAACTTTTAGCCAGACTCCCCAAGAAAAAAAGGAGGACCCAAATCAATAAAATCAGAAATGAAAAAGGAGAAGTTATAACTGTCACAGAAATACAAAAAATCATAAGAGATTACTATGAATAATTATATACCAATAAAATGGACAACCTAGAAGAAATGGATAAATTCCTGGAAATGTACCATCTCCGAGACTGAATCAGGAAGAAATATAAAATACAAACAGACCAATTTCCAGGAATGAAACTGAATCAATTAAAAAAAAAGAAAAGAAAAGAAAAGAAAAAAAACAACAGTGCATTTTTTTTTTTTGCGGTACGTGGGCTTCTCACTGTTGTGGCCTCTCCCACTGCGGAGCACAGGCTCCCGACGCACAGGCTCAGCGGCCATGGCTCACAGGCCCAGCCACTCCGTGGCATGTGGGATCTTCCCGAACCGGGGCACGAACCCGTGTCCCCTGCATCGGCAGGCGGCTCTCAACCACTGCGCCACCAGGGAAGCCCCAACAGTGCATTTTTAAAATAACACAAAAGATGCCAGATTAAGACAAAGTGGTATTTCAATACTATTTTAATTTTATTTCTTTAATAAGTAATTTAGAACATTTTTTATGTTTATTGGTCTTTTATATTTTGGTGAACATATTGCTAACATTTTGCCCACTATTAAGGTATGTTATTTTCATTGGCTTGCAATATCTCCTCATATTCTATCATGTCATTACTTTTCTATGTATATTATACTTATTCCCATTTCATCATTTTTACTGAAATTTGGTTTGCATGGTTTTACCATGTGTAAATTTTCATATTTTATGGTTAAATATCTCAATCCTCCTTTTTATGGTTTATAGAGTTTTGCTTTTCATGTTGGAAGGCATTGACACAAAGTAATTAGATAAATATTCATCTTTTTTCTAAGGTTTTATGGATTTATTTTTATATTTAAAATACTAATTCATGTGAAAATTATTTTGCATAGGTTAAAGTAGATATTTAATTTTCACCCCCAAATCATGAGTTATTTGACCCAATATTTTTCAGTGAATTGCTTATCCTTTGCCCACTAATTGGAGATGCCACCTCTATCAATTATATAATTGTTATATATTTTGGGGTCTGATTCTGATTTTTCTGGCCTTTCCCTTTGATCAGCTACATAGATAATTTTACTGACTACTAGAAAAACTACCCTATATTGATTCTCTTTAAAAATTTTCCTGGGTTACCTGGCTTCTAATCTGGAATGAATTAGAAATTAGAAGTTCTTGATCAGAAATTGTAAAAAGATTAAAAAGTTACTGATGTCCAACCTACAGAATCCAAAAGGTAACTTCAATATTGGAATTTTTTTGAGTATTTGATTAAAAGAAAATAGATCAAAACAGATATAGTTGGGCCTATTATTTGGATAATCATATTGTAAGTACTTTTTATAAGTGCTTAGAGTGATTAAATAATGAAAAATTATCCTGGGGAGATGGTTTGGAATTACCTATGAAGTGATATATAAAATATGGGAATAATTTCAGTAAAGCACTCTACTACTACCACCTCTAAAAATAGGTAGATTACTGGCAGCTTTGAATAAAAGAAACTAAACAAATGTAATCAGACCCACCTTGAGAAAATCAACTGACTATGGAACACAAAGTTTTGAGATTTTTTAAAGTTGTAAAATTTTACTTGATATCAAAGGGACAACATAAATATTCACTTAAAATACATCTTCTAGCATATCCTGTTTGTTTTCTTTTTTAATATAAAAACTTTAATAACAGAAACAGCTATTTAAGTGATTGACTTGACAATGCAATGCTGGAAACAGTTCCCCAAGAGGTTCACACTGATACCAGAGAATACACTTTCACTTTGGATCTCCCAGAAAAAGCAGCTCCATAGTAAATGGCATTTGCTCATTAGAAATGTTGTATTTCTCTTATCATCTGCTTCAGAAGTGGGAAAGATATTATTAAGTTTTGCCAAGGTTAGATACCATACTGTCAGAGTTGTTCCAGGAAAAGCAAAGAGACAAACAAAGCGAACGTTCATTTTCAAGGGTACCTTATTTTGCAGCCACTTGAGAAATACAATACCTTCTGCCCCCAAATTTTTTCCCACCTGCTAAGGTTGTGAGACAGACAGATTGGTCAGCCAGCTTAGATTTCACAGGACAAGACTGGAGTAAATAAGTCATTCTATTTAGCTTTGAAAAAAAATCTATTGGAAGTGACAGAGCGGTCGATGAATAGAGATTATTTTGAAGTGTACTTGTAGAAACTGGCCTTGGTACAGGACTTTTTTTAAAGGGCATTCTTCCACTTTGTTGTTAGAATGGAGAAAATTGTGCAATTTTCCCATAAGCACTTGATTCTTTTCCTCTGTTATGGAGATGGAATTTCGTAAGAAGGGAACTACACCAGTATGAGTTAAAGCAAGGAAAGAAAAGGCAGCTGGTCCCTAGGAAAAAATGGTGCATTCTTTGCTCTTTCCCTGATGAAAGGAATCTATGGTTCCATTCCTGATTTAAGAAGCTGCTATTTACAAATGCGGCAAATGTATGCCTGAAGATTTAGCTCCTAGATTCCCACCCTAGGGAGAGATTTACATTTCACTGTTCACTTCAAGGACAGCAGTACTAATTCACCAAGACTCCAGCTATATTCCTTTTCTTCAAGGGTAGAATGGTGATAAACTAGCAGTAATATTTAAAACTTTATGTAATATTAGTATACACCAGGTCCCATTCTAAAAACTTTATATGTATTAACACATTTAATTCCCATAAAACCCTATAAGGCAATGCAAGTGTTAGAGGGGTTGACCCTCCACGCAGTTGAAAATCTATGTGTAACTTTTGACTCCCCCCAAAACTTAACTACTTAGAGCCTACTGCTGACTAGAAGTCTTACCAATAACATAAACAGTTGATTCTAGAAGCCTTACCAATAACATAAACAGTTGATTAACACATATTTTATGTTATATTTGATATACTATATTCTTACAATAAAGATAGCTAGAGAAAAGAAAATATTATTAAAATCATAAGGAAGAGAAAATACATTTATACTACTATATGGTATTTACCAATACCATAAGCTTATATCACCTGTTTACAAGATGAATTGCCTGTCAGTACCTACATAAATACTGATGGTTGTACAGCTCTGTGAATATACTGAAATTCATTGACGTATACACTGAAATGTACATAAACTGTACACTTAGACAAATTTTATGGTATGTAAATTATATCTCAATAAAGCTTTTCTAAAAAAAAAATTAGAAATCAGCACATTCATCCTAACTACTCTACAAGAGAAGGTAACACAGTGGTTCCTCCCCAATCATGATGATGATATTCTTGAAAAATCTCATCAAAGATGAAATCAAAGGGGGAAAAGTTTACATTTAATTGGAGTAAAGAAATTTACAGGGAAGAAGTATGACTGTGATCCAAGGTTCTACTTATTACTATTTTACATTCTCTACATTAATAAATTGGGAAACATGACAAAAAGGAAAAATGCGGTGCATGTGTGCATGAAAGAGAATATCAATGCCACTTCATATAGCCTGTTTTAAGAAGCATTAATAACAGGTACTTTATCATGAGTGTGTATTTACCACTTCCTTTCTCTTAGCAATATCCTTCACCCAATTTCTACATAAATTTCTAAATGTGTTTTGTGTTGCTTTAGATAATACGCAAATCAAAAGCATCTTTCCTGTGTGTGGTCCTTCCTCTAAATGTTCCAGCTCAAGTAGTCAGTTAGTGATCCATAATTCTAAAAGTTTAAGAACAGAGATGCTTGAACAAAACCACCATAACACTGAAAGGATAGCCATATGACCAATAAAATGACTAAAAAGAGAATATACCAATCCCTTCTTAACAAATTCATTATGTCAAACTTTCATTGAAAGTTTCCTTTTTAGCATTTTGCCAACCACAGAATCATGGTTTCAAGGATGTGGAGAGCTCTGAGTCTTTCTTCATCTTACTTTTTCAAATGATCCACTGTTCTCCTTCTCTGATTTACTGTATGAAATCAATACTTCCTGCATTATCAGTAGTTTACCTCTTAGAGAACTTACGTCAATGAGTTAACTCTTCAAGAACTTAAGTCAGGGCTTCCCTGGTGGCGCAGTGGTTGAGAGTCTGCCTGCAGATACAGGGTACACGGGTTCGTGCCCCGGTCCGGGAAGATCCCACATGCCGCGGAGCGGCTGGGCCCGTGAGTCATGGCCACTGAGCCTGCGTGTCCGAAGTCTGTGCTCCGCAACGCGAGAGGCCACAACAGTGAGAGGCTCGTGTACCAATAAATAAATAAATGAAAGAAAGAACTCAGGTCAATGAGTTAACTCTTCAAGAAGATTTTTATTTTAACCTTTGTTCGGCTAATTCAATCATATTTCACTGGAGAGAGAATTCCAAATCTGCCTCCCCAGAAAATTTAATATTAATCAACTTTTTGTATATTGTGCCAACTCCTGTATCCCACTGGCATGTTCCTTAATAATTCCCTTACTTTCAGTTAGGTTTACACCTAAGACATCCAAGTAAATGAGAAATTATCTTATATGATGTTTTTCCAGGATTTTACTACCTACCTCAGGAAGTTGTTCTAGAATCAAAACTCTTTATGATTATTTTACAACTAAATTAGTCCTAACTAAAGGAATTCCAAAGAAGACATTAAGGGGTTTTAAAAGACTGGAGAGCTAAAGGTGAAGAACATAGCAGATGTTCACACAAATCACTAATATTTACACAGACAGAAGAAACTAGAACTCCATCATGAGGGAGCAAGACTAGAGTAGCACTTAGCAGCATAGACCTGGGATCTAGAATATCTCCAATTTGCTTCATGCTTGTGCTGCTAATGAGTTTTACCATCTTGGAGAAACTTCTTACCCTTGCTGTGCCTCAGTTTCTTCATCTGTAAAATGGACCTAAAAAGAGTACCTATACTATAAGGTATTTGTGAACATTAAATGGGTAAATATATATAGAGCATTTAAAATACTGTCTAATATAATTGTTGGATATTATTGTCTTGTAGTTCATTGATTCTCAATCCAGGAAGGAAGGCATATGTCTGAATCACTTGGCAAGGTGTGTGTACATTCCACCGACCCCGTCCCACTCCAAGGACTGTACTATGTGATGGGGAGTCTCAAAGATTTTTAATCAGGGAAGCGACCTGATATTTGCTCATTACAAACATCTCTGTAGGGGCACTATAGAGGGACAGAGGAAAGAAAAATCGGGACGTCCATTGCAGATGTTCACATAATGCTCTGAAAGAAAACTGTAGTGAGAGGAATAGAAAAAGACATGATGGCTACAACATATGTTTATCAAAGTAAAAATACAGAGCCTAGTCACCTGGTGAGTGCAGGATGCCACCCATGTTTCTGCTTCAGTGTCCAGAATGGATGGAGCTACCATGTCTAAGAAGGAATTAGAAATAAAGAATATAAAGCACTTGTCTTCATAACTAGTAAACCAGTAAATGTGTACTCAGCAGTACACATATTGGGAGCAGCTGCAAAACAGATTCAACAAAAGAGAATATTGCCTCTGTCTCTCTAAAGAAAATGTACATCTCTTCTTTACAGCACCCAAAATCTACCAGTTACTCCTTTTCTCCAAGATCAGATGTATCTGTCCTGTGCCTCTTATTAATATCAAAACCTTAGCATCAATACTTCTACTAGCAACAGACTCCTAAGGATATTGACATAGAGTGTTTTAAGTCATTCAGCTACTAATTAATGGCTCTGAGTTAATATTCTCAGCTGCCGTTTAAAACTGAAATTTAAGGTACAGAGCATGATGGAGGATGACACTGAAAATATGTACTCAGCCTGCCATCCTGACAGCAGGCTTTGATGGAGAAGTCATCTTGCAACAAACCAAATGATCAGTCCTCTCTCCCAGTGTAAGGATAGTCTTTATGGGATAAGAGAGGAATCAAAGCAAAGTCAGCAAAGATATGGGAAAAATAGGTCATTCCAGGGCTTGATTTGGGGAAAAGAGTCAAGAAACAATGTATTTCCAGAGTTGACATGTCATCCCACAATGAACAAGATCAGTTCATACAGCAGGTAACAAGATCTGAAATTCCAAATAAGTTCAGGGGGCACTGGTACCTAGAAATTGTACATGATTCTTGGAGAAAATTGACGTAATGTGCCACATCAAAGGAAGGGCCAACAATGATTTTATTTTAATGATAGAACTGAATTCTGAAATTAAGCACAGCAGGTAGGAAATGGATCTAGCACAGATGTCAAAAGCTATCATTGGCTTTTTGTGATAAAATTTTTTTTTCCCCTTAAGCCCATGCCAGTGGTCTATGGAGGTCATTGATGTTTAGCATGAAAAAATAAAATAAACATCACAAGTGTGAGTGTTTTTCTGAGGAAAATTTGAAAAATTACTGATTTTCAAAGATTCTTTTATTTTAGCAAATCTTTCATTGTCAAATAGTAATAGCAGAGGTACCATATTTTCCAATGATCACATTTCACTGCATCACAGGCAGCATATAAAAATTAAGGAATTGAAATAAGCACCAGCGAAAACAAAACAAATAAATGACACCAGAATTCTACCCAGCATCTGACAGCAGGCAAAATTTGAATGGCCGAGAGTACAGCCCTGGTTTTGTGCTAATTCTTGTTTTCACACAATTTAAATAATCTTTCTTCTGATAGGTAAATTTTTTCTAGAGAAATGGCTTTTCTCTCCCATTTTCCAGCTTTCTACATAAGAAGGGTCAGAACAATTTAGTAGCTGATTTTTTAAACTGATTTCTTATGGAATTCTTTGCTCATCTAAGTCATCACAATCCATATTGAACACAGAATGGCAAATTTTTCTGTAATTTGTCATTATTTCAAAAGAAAAAATCAGCAAAGTAGAAGTTTTGTCTTTTAATCAAAATGATTTTCAGTCACAGAAAATCCATGTGTCATTTCCCTTTTTAATAAACACACTTGATTTTTATTACTAGTGAAAGCATTTACCTATGTGGTAAAGGACACCAGTAAGCCCTTTTGCACCCAAATCTTCCAAATCATCAGTAAAACACTAAGCCATTTCACAATTAGACATTGTGTATTTTAGGTCCTTAAATGGGCTTCTTCTTTCAATGTAATCTGTTAAATATAAATAACTCTGGGAAAGGCAGTATATTAAGGTAATTATTTTTTCATACTTTTATATAAGTCATTAAAACTGCTCTTTGGAATAAATCTTATATAGAAACTCAAGGAAACCATAAACAAAACAAAAAGACAACCTACGGATTGGGAGAAAATATTTACAAATGATGAGACCACCAAGGGCTTAATTTCCAAAATACACTAACAGCTCATACAACTTGACAACAAAACAAACAAACAACCCAATTAAAAAATGGATAGAAGACCTAAAGAGACATTTCTCCAAAGAAGAAATACAGCTGGTCGATAGGCACATAAAAAAATGCTCAACATCGCTAATTATTAGAGAAATGCAAATCAAAACTACGATGAGGTACCACCTCACGCCATCAGAAAGTCAGAAGGACCATCATTAAAAGGTCTACAAATAACAAATGCTGGAGAGGGTGTGGAGAAAAGGGAACTCTCCTACAATGTTGGTGGGAATGTAATTTGGTGAAGCCACTGTGAAAAACAGTATGGAGGTTCCTCAGAAAACTGAAAATAGGATTACCATATGATCCAGCAATCCCACTCCTGGGCATATATCCAGAAAAAACATTAATTCAAAAAGATACATGCACCCCTATGTTCATAGCAGCACTATTCACAATATCCAAGACATGGAAACAACCTAAATGTCCATTGAAAGATGAATGGGTAAAGAAGATGTGGTACATATATACAATGGCATACTACTCAGCCATAATAAAGAATGAAATAATGTCATTTGCAGCAACATGGATGCAACTAGAGATTATCTTACTAAGTGAAGGAAGTCAGAAAGAGAAAGACAAATACCATATGATATCACTTATATATAGAATCTAAAATATGACACAAATAAACCTATCTAAGAAATAGAAACAGAATCAGGGACATAGAGAACAGACTGGTAGTTGCTAAGGGGGAGGGGGTTGGAGGAGGGACAGAGTGACAGATTGGTGTTAGCAGATGCAAACTGGTATATATAGAATGGATAAACAACAAGGTCCTACTGTATAGCACAGGGAACTATATTCAATATCCTATAATAAACCATAATGGAAAAGAATATGAAAAAGAATGTGTATATATGTATAACTGAGTCACTCTGCTGTAGAACAGCAATTAATACAACATTGTAATTCAACTACACTTCAGTAGAAGAATAAAAATAAAAAAGAAACTCAGTGTATAAATAAGGTGATGCAAATGGGATTAGAACATTGTCCTTATTTCTTTCCTCAAATCCACATGTCCCCTGAGGCACCTCTATGAAATCTCAATGATCCCTGACAGCAAATTTGAAAACTCTTAAGTTAGAGAAGTAGACAGGAAAAAGATCACAATGTAAGGAGGATGGTTTCTTTTTGTAGTTATGTATGCACGTGATCCCATCATTAGTGACTTCATTCAACAATATATAGAGCCTCTTTATGGTCCAGATATTATGCCAAGTCATGGAAATACAATGACAAAAGACATTTTCTGTTCCCAGGAACTTACAGAACGAAATAGAGAATTCAGACACAGCCTCAGAGATGTATGGTCAATTGATTTTTGACAAAAGTACAAAGAAAATACAGTGAAAAAAAGATGGTCCCTCTAATAAGTGTTGCTAGAATAACTGAATATCTATATGGAAAAAAATAACTTTGATGGATACCAAAAACTAACTCAAAATGGATCATAGATTTAAATGTAAAACCTAAAATTATAAAGCTTCTAGAAGAAATCAGAACTTTTTTTTAATCTTCAGTTAGGTAAAGAGTTTTAAACATAATATTAAAAGCACCTTTCATTAAAAAATGATCAACTGGACTTAGACAATTCAGAACTTCTGCTCTTTGAAAAATACTGTTAAGAAAATAAAATACAAGTTGCAACCTGGTTGAAATATTTGCAAATCATATATAGATAAAGGATGTATATCCAGAACAGATAAACGATTCTCAAAAGTCAATAATAACAAAACAAATAAAACGAAACAAAAGTTGGGCAAGATACTTTAATAGACACTTCATCAACATGTAAGAATAGTAACTAAGCAGATTTAAAAGCAGCTCAATGTGTTTAGTCCTTAGGCATTTAATATAAATTAAAATCTTAATGAGATACCTCTACATACCTACTCAAATGTCTAAAATTAAAAAGACAGACCGTAATTAGAGTAGTTGAAAATGTGGAGCAATGGAAAATCTCACACTCTGCTGGTGGGAATGAAAAATGTTAAAACCACTTTCAAAAACAATTTGGCAATTTTTTTTCTTAAAAAAGTTAAATATATACTACCTTATTATCCAGTCATTCAAATCTTATTCATCCAAAAGAAATGAAAACGTATGGCATAAAGTCTCAATTATGCAAGATTAATAAGTTTTAGAGATCAGCTGTACAATATTGTTCCTATAGCTATCAATATTTTATTGTACACAAAAATTTGTTAAGAGGGTACATATCATGTTAAGCATTCATATCACAACTATATATATATATAGTTCACACTTTATTATCTGCTTTATTTTTAATGGCTAATATTTGTAAACAATTATCAGGTAAATGGCTATACAAACTGTGGTATTTCATACAATAAAATATTACTTTGAAATGCAAAGAAGTAAACTATTAATTCACATAATATTATCAATGAATCTCAAGATAATTAGGCTGAATGAAAGAAGCCAGAAAAATAAATACATACTATATGATCCCATTACCATAAATTTCTATAAAATGAAAACTAAAGTGAAAGAAAGCTGATCAAGGGCTGTCTGGGGTAGAGGGAAAAGTGCAGAAGAAAGGGTACAAAAGGGACACAGAGACTTCTTTTTGGGGTGATGGATATGTTCATAATCTTGATTGAGGTGATGGATTCATGGGTGTATACATATGTCAAACAGCACCATATGCTTTTCAAATGTGTGCATTTTGTTGTATGTCTATTATACCTCAATAAAGCTGTTAGAAACAAATTTTGAATGTATCAAAAATGTGAATCAAAAAATACAAAATAAAAAGAAGAAAATTTAAAAGAATTATATATTATGCAGGTAAGTTTTGAGTATTATATGACTACACAGAGGTGACATGCACCCATTCTTGTGGGGTCATGGAAGCCTATTTTAGCCAGGCCAAGCATGGACAGTCCAGGCTGAGAAAGTACATGTGCTCATAGAGTAGAGGCTCCAATTGAATTAATAGAGCAATGCTAGCCAAAATATGACAAAGAAGCATCAGCGATCAAAACGTGTTATCCTGCCCATCATGCTTCTCTGACATTGTGAAACCCAATTTCTAGGACACCTAGTTGCCAGTGAGGCAAAAATATAACCTATGGTCATTGATAAAACATAACTCAGCTCAATAGAAAAGGAAAAGTTCATGGCGTGTTTAGACACAAATTCTACTGACAAAAACTATTTAACCCCACCATCACATTTGTGTTTGCACTATTTTTATATTAGACCTCTTTTGAAGAGGGAAAAAGGAGGGGTGTGGGGTAGAAAGTACCTGAACCAGGTTGAGCTTTCTGACAGAGGCCATTAGGGTGCACCAGAAAGTGCTCCCAATATTGGGTGCACAGAAATTCCACATAGAGGCTCCCGTTTGGTGTTTGTCAGTCTTCTCTAGATAGAGAAGCTTGCAAATAATAGAGTAAGCGAAGAAGATTGTTGAGATCACAGATTGCCAAACCTTCTTATTTTTCTAATTTCATATATGTATCAGTTAAAAATTGACCACACCCCCAAAAATCCATTTTGTTTTTTTATAAATCACATAAATACAACACTGTCAGAATATATTATATTATTATAAAACAAATACAGAAGTGTCAATGAACAATCATAAAATGTAGATAGACAGATAGAAACTATATAAAGCTATGTAGCAATATAAGTTCTGATCTTTTCTTCTGGGGTCAGCCTCTCTGTGGCAAACATGCCTCACTTTGGACGACTTGGCTCTAGATTCGTTTATGTCAAAGTGAGATCACCTGAGTTAACCAGAAACACCAGAAGTACTTATTTTTAAATGCTGATTGAGGCCTCACCCCTGGACTTCAGAAATAATATTTTATTACTGCATTTAAAACTGAAACCATGTCCAATTCATGTGATTTTTATTAATAAATAAATTAAGAGTGGAAGTGAGGTGTGGTAGGGAATCTTTATTCAAGATTCCAAATGCAGCTTGAACTCTCTTTTTAAAAGCTGTGATGGCAACAAAAAAGAGACTCCTGGGAACATAGATGATCAGGTGAGAACATATCATCTTAGAGAAAGTTAATTGACTCCCCAAAATGTCAAATTTGGATTACTAGGAGTTGAGTAGAAGCAGGTGGGTCTTATCAAGTGTGAAACCCATGTAAAATACAGGAAGGCAGTTTCCAAAGTCATAATGAGTTTCACTGTTATTGCCCACAAATCCTTGTACATATAAAAACACCCGTTGCTAACTCTTTAGAAGAGCAAATATTTGCAAAGCAATGCTTATGCAAACTAGAAACTAATTACCAGTGTTTGTTTCCAGCCAATTTTTGCAAATTAAAATTCTAGCTCAGCCAAGAGAGTGTCTTTTAAAATAAGCTGGATTTTCAATATTTATAAGTGATTAATCATTAGAAATTATATTACATACTTAAACTGTGGCCTGTCTAACTTTTTTCCCATGTACAAAATGTATATTCTTCATGAGATAGTCTAGCAAAATAGCCACAAATGTCCTTAACTCTATAAATATCCCTAACTCTAATAAATCAACATGTATTTAAATATTTTACAAGTGCCAAAAACATAAAATATGGGTTCTCCTATTTAGTCTGTATCACCAGGGCAATTTTCATCAATTGTAGCCATAATCATTACCACTTATTACCACTAGAATAATGTATAATCCCTAACTTTGTGTTTTCAACACATGTGCTTGGCAGTACAGTAAGTCCCCTACATAATGAATGAGTTCCATTCCAAGAGCACGTTCATACGTCCTATTTGTTCGTTAAGTCCAACAAAGTTAGCCCAGGTACCCAACTAACACAATCGGCTATATAGTACTGTATTGTAATAGGTTTATAACACTTTTAACACAAATAATACATAAAACAAACACAAAAAACAAAGAAAACATTTTTAATCTTCCAGTGCAGTATCTTGAAAAGCACAGTAGTACAGTACAACAGCTGGCATACAGGGGCTGGCATCGAGCGAACAGGCAAGAAGAGTGATTGACTGGATGAGGGAGAGGAGGTGGGAGATGGTAGAGCTGAAGGATCATTAGCAATAGGACATGGAGGGCCAGATGCAATTTCACTCACGCCAGATGCTGATGGACCGCACGTTTGCATCTTTGAAAGTTCACAACTTGAAGGTTCGTATGGAGGGAATTACTGATATAGTTGAAGATAAATTCCATGGCAATACATTTGGAGATAATTCCATGCTCTCTTATGGAGTTTACAGAAGTGAGAAAAGGTAAAGGAAAGGGGAAAGAATAGGAGATGCTAAACATATAATTAATTATCCATTTAATTTATTAAATGCCCTGGTTTGCATTTAAGGAAGAAAAACAGAATTTATTGATTGCTATCATTATGCCTAACGCTATCAAATAAATTTACATTTTCTAATTTAGTCTTTAAAACAATACATGATAGAAAACAAAAAATGATGGAGAGGTAGGGGGAGGGGAGGTCTGCAGCTTGTCCAAGGTCACAAAGATGCCCTCTGGGCCAGTGTTCAAAATCCCTATCTTTTGATTTAAAAACAGTGATTTTCCCCTCTCTCTTTTTTGCTGTTATATAAATTTTCGGCTTTAACTCATTTCCTTATACCACATTGCATCTTAGCAATGTCCAACCCTAAAATTTCAAAAATGTTTCTTCTGGTGTAAAGGAATTAATTAGAACCGGTTAAGGAGTCTAAGAAAACATAAGAATACTACATGCAAATAATGAAATCTGAAGAATGTATTTCAACCTTCAAGAAAAACCAGACTGCATTCTGCAATAAAGGTTGTTCAACATTAAGAAGTAAAAGCTATTTAAAAAGTTTAATGCAGACCACGGTAGAAAAGATGCACATTGCCAAGTCCTTCACGGCTCACCATAAATGTGAACGGTGTAGTGCTATCCATTTTAAAATAAATCAAGGTGATGCAATGCTTAAAATGCAATTGATTTTGGCTAATTTGCAAGTAGAAAGGTTTAGAACTTGAATAATTTCTTTTCCACTTTAGCTGGTTCAACAGCCTAGTCAATGAGCTGCCTAATTATTAGTCTTATTTATTTATTTATTTACTTTAGATAATTCCTGAGTGAGACTTTTGATTTATTTTCAACTTTCCTTGTGGAGATGAAAGAGACCACAAACCCAAATTAAAACAAACAAACAAACAAACAAAAACACTCGTTAGGGTGAGCAAAATGAAGAAAAACCTCAAATGCAAGAATTACAATTTCCAAGCTGTGTGTTTGGAATATTTAAAAACTGAAAACAATTAAGAGACTCCATTTCAGCCTCCTATTAGTGATTAGGCTGAAAAACAATGAGAAGAAACAGGAAGAAAATCACTGCAAATTCCATTAGGGACAGATTAGAAAGATGTTAAATTACTCTTTCTATCTGCCTCCTCTGGTCAGTCAGTCTGAAGAGCTTACCACCTTTCCAAGGAATCAGCATGTCACCTCGGTGTCCTTTTAAATAGCATTCATAACCTTTAGAAATAGCTTTTATAAACCCCTCATTGTATTTGAATGATATGATAAGGAGCCTGCATGCCCCAAGCATTTGGGATCCCTTTTGTGCATTTCTCCAAAATGACCCCTGCAAGAGGAAAGGCAGAAACATTCTAAAATCTGACAAAAATAATCAACCAGGATAAATATTTCCATACACCCAACCAAAGTGTGTTGCATTCTACATATGCACACCTGTGTGTGCAGATGAGAGTAATATACAGTTATATAGATAAGACTATACGCATACATGCACACTGATAAACAAACATTTGCAGATTCAAATAGTTGCATCAGTTAGGAAAGTGAGAACTCAGTACAACTTTTTCGGAGGAATAAGTAGTTCAAAATATCTGCTGTTTTCCCAAATATCTAATTAATCAGGTAACTTTTTTCCCTAAATTGCACATTATGCAAAGTAATTGCCCTACATTCATTTGATAAAATTATTGGTTTACCTGAATACAGTTAATTTAAAATCTGCTCGCGGTAGATGAGTTTGCACCTTACTTTTCAATGTAATGAGGTTTTACTGAATATTCACACAATTATTAAAATATATCTGTATAATTATACTTAGTGCTATTATAGCTAAAGTTATAGCAGCACTTAAATGTTTTTTCTTATAGAAATTTAAAAACCTGGTGAATTGTTCATAATTTCTGTGCTGAAAAACAGTCTGTCAAGCAGAAATAGCAACAGAATGCAAGCCATTTTGTGACTCAGTTCTTGATTGCACACAGCTGAGATTCAATAGCTGAAGGGGGAATTAAGGACACCATCCAGACGTCTGTAATAATTCCTCTACTTTTTTCCCCCCTAGCTTGAATGCTGCATCAGTGTGTCTGCCTATTTTTTGTCTCTATAATTATAAACAGGACAACAGCATTGATACATATCTTGATCATAAAAAATTTACCCGTTCCCTAAAAGACTGATGAACATACCAGCAGAGTTATCTGGTCTAGAAACTTTACTTATTATAATTCTCAGGACCCTGGTTCTGACATTTACAAATGATGCACTGAAGCTACTGCTGCTGAACATGATAACCTCAAAGTTATCTTAGCGACATGTTTCACCCTCAGTGTGAGGGGAGATGGAAGGAATATCAGAATCAAAGGAAACATCTCCACAGCCTGGATTCTTCTGAGATTAACATTGCTTATAAATAAATGCGCACTAACACATATATGCACGTATATCTATTCATAAATGTATGTAGATGCAATTCTTTGAAATGAATCAAGTAATTGTACCTTAATATAGTGGTCCATTTCTGCAGCACTAAACCATGCTTCTGAAAGGTAAAGAATAAATGGCATAGTCTGCAATATAGCTGAAATCATAGTAAACTAAGGAGCTACAGGATTATCCTGGGTCTTAAAACAATTAACTTTCAGCCATATAAGCACGTCAAAATACCACACACCTGCCAGCACATAAAGGCACACTGCCAACACTCCAGTTTTGCTCATAGCATTCACCCTGGCATGCTAAATCATAATCAGTTTTCATTCTGATCAACACTGCACAATATTGATTTGTGACTCTTAACTCAGGGCACTGAAGCTGGAGTCTGATTAGGTCATTTTAGCATTCCAGCCAAGGTATTTTTTTCTTTGTCCATCTGGCTTTCAATGCCCAGAGCAATCTCCTGCTCAAAGGATCCCAACCCCATTCTAAGCCCCTGACTCTGGGAGGAAACACAGGTAACAGGTATTTCATGTTATTTTCAGGTTCAACCACAAACAAAAATTCTGAGGCTTCGATGAGATCCTCCTAGCTCCTCTTGTGGTATGTCTTCTTCCACTTTGTCCCATGTCCTTGTTTTCTTCACTAACCATTCCCAAGCTATCACTGAGTACATCAGTAGAATTTGAATTCCCTACCCTTAAGCCAAATCCTATTACCTAACCTTTGTAGGGCACACAGAAGCATGCAATCATAGACTCACATCTGCAGAAGTTATACTGATTAGCTCATGTGCGAAACCTAAATACAGAAGGATTACTGAATAATTCTAGCTTTTCATCCAATCACCTCATGCCATTTTGTTATTTCCCAATGGCTCCAATCCTGCCCAACTGCAGGTGTGGAAGAATTTCCATCAACAACATCAGCCATAGTTAACCGAATACCTGGCAGGGAATTAGAAGTCCATCCCCAATAGTAGGCAGAGTTTGAACATACTTTAGTACTTGGACAATTTAGGGTATGGACTAGATGAATTTCTAGACCCTCTAAGCATTCAGTTGGAATAGAACTTAGCTAAGCTTTGTTCTTCTCACACTTAGGCATTAGATGAGGGCATCTATTGACCCAGATAAAAACACCCACTGTGAATCTCATGATGTCTCATAATCCCAACAAGTTGACCTATAGTGTATCAATATCAAAAAACGATCCCATTGGACAGGGTACAACTTTACCTCCACAGACAGGTCAGTGTCTCTAATCATAGCACTTCCTGACTTTATTATAAAGTCTGTCACTGATATTCCACCACTACTTGTGACCAAAGCCACATGGGCCATTCATTCTCTATTCAAGGGTCAGAGATACAGCAAACAAACAAAGCAGAACACATTTCTGCCCTCATGGAGTTGCACATATATGGAGAAGGAAGAAAATAAATATATAATGTCATGTGGTGATGAATGTTATGAAGAAATACAAAGTTGGATAAGGAAAGAGGACATGGGCACACTATTTTAATTTACTCCCTGGGGATGTAACATCTGAGCTCAGGCTTGAGTGAAATGAGGGATGCAAATATCTGGAAAGTTGTTCCAGAATGAAAAGTCTGCAAGAACAAAGGCCCAGAGATATTTGGCCACATGGGACCAGCACTATCAGAAATGACTCTCATTTCTGAGTCATTTAGGACCATGTTCTACTTAGACAAATTCCAAACAACTGGTTTAAACAAAATGTCCTAGAAAACATTTTTTAAAAATTGTATTTCCTTCTTTACCAATGTCATGCTCTCAGTTTAGTTCTTCATAGCATCTTGCCCAGCTCCATTTCAGGGGTTCACAAATGGACTCCAAAAGCCCCCACCCCCCACCCCCGGTGTCTCTTCAATCCAGTCCGTCCTACTGCTGCAAAATTATCTTAGAAAAACAAAGATGGTGGCATGGCACTCTCCTTCCAGAACTCAATGTGATTTCTGAGTCTGGACTTTGAAACCCTCCACAGTTTGGCACTTGCCTCCCTTTGCTGGTTAACTTAGCAAAATGTATTTTACTATGTCAATTGCCATAGCTGTGACTATATTTCCAAGAATTCCCATCTCTGTATGCTTCCAAGTTAAAGTTTGCCACAAGAGAAATCTGTGTGCATGATTTGAATGGCAGTCATTCCTCTCCAAAGATTATTGCAGTAGGATATGGGAAGAAACAGACACAGTAATGCTGGGAAGTTCTAGCTTGTTCTTGATCTCCCTGTTTCATAGTAGTTCTTCCCAACAACCAGTTCTGCTAATGCAACCTCAGACTCTTCGCCATATGCAGAGGCAAAAGACTTCAGCAGCTCTCCTCTCCCTTCCCACTCCATCAACTTGAGGGACCAGCCTTCCCAGATTTTCTGCAAGTTCCAATTTGTCCTCTCACATTAATGCTTCAGAAGTCCTGGGTCTGACTTTTTTCTGATTTTCTACAACTCCTTTTTTCAGACCCTTACTTCCCCAGTGTCTCAGATTATGTAAGGTCTTATTCCTATTATTCCTATAATAAATCCCTTATTCCACAAAACTCATAGAGAGTCTGCCGCCTTTATTGAACTGGGACTCACTTCCTCTCTCTCTCTTTCTCTTTCTATCCCTCTCCACCCCCCCCCACACATTTACTTACCAAGCATTTTATGTATACCTCTATGAAATAAATAATAATAAATGTAATAATAAATAAAATATTCCACTGTAATTGAGGAAGGAATAACTTTATTAACTTTTGACTCCTTTTTTTTCCTTCTAAGAGTGTGGAACTTGGGGGATATGAAAAGAATGCAATTCCAACGCCACTTGCCTACTGTGCAAATATAGTCTGTTCTCCCACATGTATGTTTCTCTAACGTCAATTACCTAATGCATAATCAGGACTTAGGAAAAAATGGAAGCTTTTTCCAGGAAAAAGGAACCAGAATAGCCAGAGTAGAATTAGAACTTTCATCAGGAAAGGAAAATGCCCTCAGTTCAGTTGCTACACTGGTAAAAGCCCTTTTAGCTCTACTTTAAGAAGAGAAAAAATAAGTACCTGCATGCAGGGCTCTTTCCCCAGAGAGGGATGCTGCCAGTTTTGCACAGCTCTCAGCTCCTGGCACGTTTCACTTCTTCCCATGACCCCTAAATGGCAGCCCCACTGGCTCAGAGCTTATGCTGGTCTGCATCATCTCAGTGCCCATAAACCAGCATTTCCAATGTATTGTTCTGGTGGTTTTTAAAAAAGTTATCCCCTGAGGCCAACTCTGAGCTGCCTGCCTCTGCTCTTTGTGTTATATTCCCAGATACCAATTAATACTTTAGTTAATGCTCTAGTTAAAAAGTTACATCAGTTTTGCATCTCTGCCCACATCTATTTTTTCCAATAAGTTGTTATTTTCAGAACAAAAATTATCCAAGAACATGTATGCTGGGTATGGCAGAAATACCCATATATGCTGTATAGATTGTATATGCAATTATCTCTGTATATGTCTCTTGCACATACTAATACTGACATGTGCTAAACTGTTTAATGAATTTGTATGTATATTTGTGTGTATTATATGTAGTACATATGTTCATGTATATCTTGTGTATTGATTTCAATACTTTTGATGTTTAAGAATCTTTGCTTCAATTTATGGAAACAATATTAATTTAAAGTGACAAAATTCATGATTTCGTAGAGCTAATAGTCTATAAAAAAAAAGAAGAGATGATTAAAAATCAAATACAATTTTGTTTGTACGCTAGTGGAAGCTCAAGATTGCTTGGAAAGCTGCTATTAGGGAGCCTAACTTGGTCTAATGTTCAGGAAGATTCTCCTGAAGAAAGTGGTGCTCACCACAGATCTGAAAGATGAAGAGGTCTTAAGAAGAATGGGATGGTGGTAAAAGATAAACAATATATGTGATGGTGGTGAGATAAGAGAAAACGTGAAAAAATCTGAGCACTGAAAGAAATCAGAATTTGAAGCACTAAGTTTGAGGGGAAACATTCCCAGAGACAGGGTGAGAAGACATGAACAGGGTAAAGGCCCTAGAGAGTCTTAGCAGCCACCCATACCTGAGGGCTCTTAAGGATGAGATTATCTGAATCAGATTTGTGTTTCAAAAAGATCATTCTAGCTTCACAGTAGGTGAATCACAGATACAGATACAAAATACTACAGTAAATGAGACAGTTAGGAAGCTATTGAAGGAATTAAAAAAAAATACAATATCCTAATCTAGAGCAGTAGAAATGGGGGTAGCAAAAAAAGGTGACTTTTTGATGGTAGAATGAACAGGCCTTGTCAATTAATTGATTGTTGTTAGTGGGTAAGGAGTTAAAGCCAACAGGGAATCATCAAGTACCCTTAGTATTTTTGTCAAAGTAATTGGAAAGATGAAGTAATTTAATAAAATGGGAAATAACAGAAAAGGAATAAATAGATGGTGAAAGGAAAAGATGATTTCAAGTCCTAGGTATGCTCTGTAAGAAGATCAAAAGGAGATTTGGCCTGCAAGTATATATTTGGATATCACTAGTGCAGTGATGGTATTTGAATCTTAAGAGTAGATGCAATTCCCCTGAATGGAGTGAGAAAAGAAGAAACCCTAAACTGAGATTCCAATAATTAGGATGTAACTTTATGGAAAAGAGACAGCAAAGAAGATGGAGAGGTAGGAAAACTAGAAGAATGTGGCACCGTGAAAGCTGAGTGAAGTGTTTCAAAAGGGAAAGTTGATCATGTGGTCAAGAAAACTATGAATATACAGACTCCATTGTGTGCAGTTTCATTGTCTACATTAGCACATTGGTGATTTTAATGAGATCACTTTCAGTGGAGGGGTGCGGGAGAAGCCACAATGTGGTGGCTAAGGATTGAGCAGGAAGCCAAAACTTGCCACAGGGATGAATGGCAACAGTACAAGGAGGGCTTAGAATATGGGGAAGATTTTAAAGACAATTATATGTTTGTGTTTGCATATGCCTATGTCTGCTTTGCTGCTTCGTGACATTTCTTCTTAAAGGAGCAATATTAAACTATTGGGACTTCAACCCTTCTCTCACAAGTTCCTTTTATTTCTGTGGTCCCAGATCTCAACAGCCTCTGAAACCATTTTCTCTGCTCCAGTGTTGCTTGGACTTGCCCAATGGCTACTCCTTCCATGCCTATCTCCTAATTTGCCTCTTGTCCCATTGGTGTTGCCACTCCTACGATACCACCAAAAATTCTTGATACTTTATGTTATCTCTTTTCTGCCTTCTCTACTGCCAGCAGGAATATCATAAGGAAAAATATTTTAGTGCCAGCCCCTACCCCAAATAAAGATAGGCTCCAAGTTTGTTATAGAACCTTCTATTCTGGAACTTGAAATATTTGATTTGTATTACCAAGTGTTACATTTAAAATCACTGGTTCATAGAAAACATGAACCTGAATTCCATCACATGATTTCAGCATCTCAACATTCTACCTTAGGCTGATTTTTGTTGCTCTATAGAGAAACCTACCCCATCAAACCCACCCTAACTTAGGGAACCATTCACCTCATCCTCATCACTTGGTCTCTAAATCCTCTTAACTCTTGCCCCCATAATACCTAGTGGGTTTGGTGGTACCTGTGTGCCCAAGGAAGGCATGGAAATTAGGTATCATTATTCCTGACTAATCACTGCTCATTCCTGCCCTAACAAGATGAAAGACATGTTGTTGATATTCTCCCCCAAGTTTAACTGCCCTTGAACCTTGAAATCTGCTTTAAAGAAAACCAGTAGTAAACATCACTTGAAAAAGAGCAGCAGAAAATGTGCACCGTATTTCTAAACATCTCTTCATAGCTTCATAGCAAAACATAATCATCAAAGGGAAACCAGTCAAGGTTAAAAGCAGCACTGAAAAGTGATTCACTTGGTAAACAAGAGTAGGTGTAATTATCACAAAAGCAAACTTTGCTAAGGGGATAACTGTCAGAGCTCTTGCAGTAAAAGGTCTCTTTACCATTTTAATCCGACAGGCTGAGAGTTCCCTAGTGAAAACAATTCTCAATAAAATCACAAATGTAACTACGGTATTCTTTTAAACTTTCATTTCAGCCATGGCTACCAAAACAAGCTTAATATTTACAATTCAAATGACATTGGTAGATTGGCTGATAATATGGCTTATGAAAAATCTTTTAGCACTGTATTTTTATGTACTGAACAATACTCTCTCATCAGCAGGGACACTTTAAAGAGTTTTGTTTATTTGCTTACTAGAAACCAAACAGGCCTGTCTCCTGAAAGAAACCAAAGTCAAATTCAGTTTATGGGGCAATTATGCATTCAGAATTTTTTTTTTTAATCTTTATTGGAGTATAGTTGCTTTTAACATAAAATAGATAGGCAACAAGGATTTACTGTATAGCACAGAATTATAAGCAATATCTTATAATAACCTATAATGGTATATAATCTACAAAAAAGATGAATCACTATGCTGTTGTACACCTGAAACATAATATTATAAATCAACTATATTTCAATAAAAAATAAATAAATAAAATAAAAGTACACTTTCCAGAGACTCCAGATGATTCTTAGCTCTACTACATAACAAAACCTTATAGTATACGTATGTCACTGCTAAACAGATCTTGTGGATTACAAGCAACCTCCTCATTTTAAAAAGAAAGTAAAAGTAACTTGTTCCAGGTCACACAAAATAGTGACTCAAACTGTGGTCTCTTAACACTCAGGTCACTGTTTTTTGTTTGTTTTCACTTTGGCCATATCTTGCAATGCTGCCCAATAAAACTTTCTGTGATGATTGTAATACTCTGTCTTTGCACTACCCCATACAATATCCACAGGCTAGGTATGGTTCCTCAGCACTTGAAATTGGTTAGTGTGACTGAATTAAAAAGTGAATCATTAATACTATTTAATCTTAATTAATTTAAATTTAAGTAGACATATGTGGCTAGAGGCTACCATATGAGCAAGCAGTCATCAGCTCACTAAGAAATGTCCAGTATGCTCTCTGTCTCCACCAGCTCCTAGCTAAACTGACACAGGAAGGGAGAGGATATGAGATTTGTTGCCTCTTTGAAATAGGGGTTATGACTTGTGTTTCCTTTTATTTCCCACATTCTAACACCTGGCTTTATACAGAGTAGGCAAAAAACCTAAATCTGTTGATGCTTTAAATATTCACTTGCTTTAACAAATGCTAGGGGCAGAAAAGAACAGTTTAGAAATCTGTTCACAAAAATTGCCCTGCTCACATTTTTCTGCAGTGAGAGAAACCCATTCCTTCCTTAAAGTAGACTGAACCTCATCTAGGAGAGGAACCCTACATACACACTAATCAGGGCTCAATTTACATGTGATACACTGTAGTGGTGTTCAACCCAGAGGGTAGGAAGGCACAATGAAATTGCTGCTAAGCAGTTTACGGCCTCTACAGTCCACATAATAGCAAGTGCATCCCCTCTTTATAATAAAAAGCCATTTACCTCTGCCTGGAGAGGAAACTTGGTAAGATCGATTAATTTTTTTTAATGGAAAAAATAATTGAAAATAGTATTGATTTTATTTTTCAGATGGCCATTTAAATGGTAAATGTAAGCTTTCCTTATTAACAACAGGAAGAATATTGGTAGGAATGTTAGAAACAGAATGTAACCATAGGACAACCTTCAATTATCATTTCTTTTTATTATAAACACTTTTAGTTTTTCAAACTCTTATGTAATTCTCCCCCAAAGACCCCTGAAACACAAATAAAATTAACTGTTACTGCAGCATAATAGTCTTCTCTAGTTTCTTTTATTTATCTGTTTGTTCATTTGATTTGTTTCTAGAAAAGCAGGGCTTTTGGTACTATATGTTGTAAGTACCCTTTTCCCAGGGCATGTATTTCCTTTCCTGTCTTTCTTTTTCTTTCTCTTTTTTTTTAATAAATAAAAATATTCTTAAAGATTTAAGAATGGATGGCTTAGAACAACTACCATCAGTCAAAAACTCTTGTTGAATATATCTCAAGGGAGCTACTTTACAAATCCTGCAATGCATGTCAAATTCCATCTACTTCTTAAGAGGCCAAAAGGGCTTTTGACAGGGTCTCAGAATTGTTTCATCTTCTTAAGCTCTCCTCTTTGAAGCAAACACTTTTGATGCTCTGAAAACCAGCATTTATATCTATTGCTCCCAGTCCCCAAAGATCATAATTTCCTTGAACTAAATAATGAATGATGTTACCTAGGTTGTTTATTTAAAGACAATTTTATTGTTTCTATGTAATCTTAGTGCTGTGTCAGGAATTCTTTTTTTAAAAACAAATGCTCATTTTACTTTATATATTTAGGTTTTTACCAATCCTATTCTTCTAGATTAATGGAAAGTAGTTCATTGTTTGGTGGAATTTGTCCTTAACAATTGAACACTGTGCTATACACCATCAGTAATGGGCTTTGAATAACTTCATTATTCCCCAGAAAACATATATACCTGGGGTAAGAGAATTGTATGACCATTGTAAATATTTATAATAGACATAATCTTGGGGTTCTGACCAATAATTCAATTAATAAATTATGAATGGAAAAATATAGGTTTGTAAATATTGTCTTCTCTGTTTATAGGCTACACTGTTGCTAGTTGCAACAGCAATGAACTTCACAATGTTGCATTTGGAGATGATCCTAAATCACTGTGGCAATTACTGAGATTTTTTAGAGTCTGTAGTCAGCAGTACCATAATTTTCACTTAACAGGCTTAAGAATTGTCCTGTCATTCATACTTCAACTGAATGATATAAGCCCAAGATACCATCCTTTAGATCTCTGGAACAGCCATAAAGAGAATATATATATATATATATATATATATATATATATATATTCTTGGTATATATATATGTATATATGTATATATGTATATACCAAGATTTGGGGGATTCTAAGCTTAGCACGGTTTCTAAAAAGCACTAACCCTACTGAGCTTTCCAAATCCCCAAGGCCCAATTATATTTCTTTGCTTCAGCATCATGTTTCAGATGTTTTCACCACTGCTGGTGAACACAGATAACATGTGGATCACTGATGAGGGAATTCTTAAAAAGTGGGTTATTAAATATTAAGTTAATTGTAATTTATTAGTGATCTCAATCACTGCTTCATGAAGAGGTTAGTATCATTCATAAAATTATATAATCTCAGAATTGAAAGTTCCTCAGATATAAAATAGTCTAAACCATTGCTAAAGTTTAATCTTCCTTCCATATTAAAGTTCTTCAACTATTTTAAGACAGCTATCATAACTGCCCCTAGAGTTTTCTCTCCTCCAAGCTAAATATCCTTAGTTTCTTTCTACTGTTCTTAATGTATGGTTCTTTCCCCTCCCTCCTGCTTCAACCTCAGTCACATTTCAAAGCTAAGAGAGCCTTCAAAGGCATTAGATTTTAGAGACAGGCACAGCACACTTGATTCATATGGAGCTTACAGTCAAATTGAAAATCCTGCATCTTTTTGAATGCATTTCAGCTATAGGTTCTTCTATCTTATTTTATTCAGTAAGACTTTTTGACTTAAGAGCAGTTTTCACAGTCATCATAAAATTCAGGTAGTCTGTTGTTTCAGTTTGATGTTAACTTCTTGTATCTTGATTTGACTAAATAATCTCAGAAGAATAAAGTATGTGTATTGAAGTGACAAAAACAAATGCAACAAGTAAGATGAAATTATGTGGGGAAAGGAAAAAAAAAGTTAAATACCTTCCCTTACCCTTCTTTTCTCTGTAGGTTAATAGAGATTTATGGATCACAATAAATAAAATTATGCGGTCAGAAGCTCTATAATGTAATGATACATTCAAGCTAAAGTTTTTACAGATTGTTAAAAAAATCAAAGAATGTTTAAAAACCTTGAGAATATATATATATAATATACATATTTCCCAAAGACTGTGTCTAATCAAAATGATTACATATTCAAAGTCACTAATATATCTGTTAAAATAATCCATATCTTAAGCAATCTAAGTGTATAAAAATTATTTGCCAATTTAATGTTATGAAAAGCATATAACTATTTTAACTGGTGTGCATTTTTAATAAAAATGTACCAATGCTCTAGTAAAAATGAAAGCATTAAGATAATGCTT
The DNA here is from genome assembly GCF_011762595.2 of Tursiops truncatus. Classification (NCBI taxonomy): domain Eukaryota; kingdom Metazoa; phylum Chordata; class Mammalia; order Artiodactyla; family Delphinidae; genus Tursiops; species Tursiops truncatus. The sequence goes on along the minus strand of NC_047037.1, from coordinate 109,834,084 downwards.
ATGGTTGAATTCATATTGTAAATATTTCAAAATCAGAGAAATTTTAATGTAATTTTATTGAATATTATTTTACCTATCAATATCTAAAGATAATCTTTTAAGCTTGAAATCTAAGGTTAGTTCATTTCTTGAATGTACATTTCATTCTATTATTTGTTATTAGAAGCTTCAATCATCATTGGTTGATTTACTTACCCACTAACTCAAAATTATGCTAGATGCTGATATGTCACTAAAATTTCAGTGGATAAGTGACTCTGATTCCCCTATGGAAATGTGATCCATGAGGAATAGATCCAAATTTTTCAAATTAACATATGTTTTGGGGGAGTATATGATGTTTTGTCAAACAGCAACACTTCCTTTGAAAAGCCAATGATAGCTGCTCTTCCTACTCATTTCAAATCTGCTCTATTCAAGTTTATATAATTTATGCAATGCTATTTGCAATATCCAGCTGCCTTGTAGTTCCACATATTTAAGCAATATAAGGAAATTTTCAGCAACATTTTCACTTTTAGAAGTGCTACATTGCACATAAAGACCTTATTTTTCAAAGTATTATAAATTACTAAACAGTCCTCCTATTTGGGTTGCATTTGGAAGCAAGTAATATTCTTAATGCATAAACTATTTTCAGATACAATCTTCTATAATGCTTACACTTGAAAATAAGCAAGCTTAAGCAAAACAATTCCTTCTAATCATTTTAAGTGATGTGCTCAAGCATTTCATATGAGCTGGTAGTTCATTTGAAAGCCAAAGGTTTGCAAATCATGTCATCAGGCTTACATACACAAATAGTATAGAAAAAGATGTAGTCATACATAGCTGAGCAGGTAGGTACAAAACTAATCTGTCCTCTCTTTTCAGGGACTAGCTAGCATTTGCTATACTGCTAGCAAATTCCATAAAATCAACAATATCATACGTTGTTCAACTCTTTCCCATTCCAGGGGTCATAATAATTACTGTATTTTTTTAAGCCTAGAATTGCCAAAATCGAACACCTCTGAGAATCCTGGAATTGTTCATCATCAATCAATGTACATGTACATACAAGAACTATTTTTAAAGTCAAGATTAGAAATTTATGAATAACATATCTGTCTTAGTTTGGGCTGTTTTTACAAAATACCATAGACTGGGTCACTTATAAACAACGGAAATTCATTCCTCACAGTTCTGGAGGCTGAAGGCCCTAGATCAGGGTGTTAGCATGGTCAGGTTCTGGTGAGGACCCTCTTCCAGGTTGCTGATTACCAACTTCTTGTGTCCTCACATGATGAAAAGCATGAGATAGCTCTCTGGGGCTTCTTTTGTAAGACCACTAATCCCTTTTATGAGGGCTCCACCCTCATAATCTAATTACTTCCCAAAGCCCCCACCTCCTACTTCCCTCACACTGGGGATTAAATTTTTAATATGGATTTTGGAGGGACACAAACCTTCTGTCCATAACAATATCTAAGCCAAAAGGGCAATGTTATGCAAACCACAGAATTTTAACTAGAAACACTGCAACAATTCTACTCATGTAGAATTTTATTTTATTTTATTTTTTTTCTCCTAACCCTCCTCACCCCTCACCCCACCCACAGAGTACTGGCCAGGTTTAAGCATAACAGCTCAGATTTACTGAGTGCTTCCTGTATGCTAAGCACTGCGCTTAATCTGTATATGCATTAATTCACAGGATATGTAGAATTTTCCAAGGATTTGGGTAGCTTCTAAACATGGTCATATCACATTCAGACCCAGCCTGAACTTCTTCAAAAGTTTAAACGTTATGGTATATTTCTAGACCCAGATGTCTGAACTTTAACACCTAGCACCCAAAGTCACAATACCATATGCCTACTTCTTATTATCAAAACTTATAATTCCTGTTTTTTGGTTCTCTGGCAGAACACAAGTCTATCTGTAGATTAAGTAATGACTTCAATTAAAACGGTCTTAGTTCAGGTTACAAAACAACATGTCATTCTATTTCCAAAAATATATATGTATATATGTGTATAATTACAGCAGTGATTATTTTTGATTCTTGGGACTCCTAATGATTTTATTTTCTGTATTTTCTATAGTCCCTACAATAGCCATGCATTATAATAAAGAAATGAATAAACAAAAGTATTACCAAACTCAGTAATATAATAACAATAACCCTACAACGTATTAGCAGTGAAGGCACTAAATCTAAATAGCAAATTCTGTCTTTCCCTTGCCTACATTTCCATAGTAGCTGATTAATTTTTGTGAAATGTTAAATTGCAACAAAAAAGAGTTCCCTTCTATGTGTTCTTATGTATAGAAATGCAGAGAGGAAGAGAGAGCTCATGTGACGTGTTATGAAAAATAAAACAATTTTTGACTACAAAAGAATTACCTGTCATGCAACACAGCACTCAGGTTACACAGCAACAATAAAACTGTCTTTCAATAAACTATTCAGGTAACATCATTGATTCTTCAGGTCCTTGGAGACCAAGAGCAGTAGATATAAGTATTGGTGTTCAAAGCTTCTAAAGTATTTGCTTCCGGAATGACAGCTTCTACAGATGAAACAATTCTGAGTTCCTGCCTAAGACCCTTGGCCTCTTAGTAAATCAGAGGATATCTGATATGCATGGCAGGGTATTTTGAAAAGTGGTTCTCTCAAGTGATGTATAAATGAACTTTTTGCTAGATTTCTCCTGAGAGGGTGTGGAATTGGCAACTGGGATCCAATATCAGAGTCCTGTACTAAAACTCTCAGTCATAGAGAGTTTGAGACAGAGTGAAACTGGCCCACCAGCAGTGTACAGAGTTGGGACACAGAAACATTACAGCCAGTAATAACTGCCAAGGGACAAGGCACTGAGAGAGTGTTTCAAATACAGGGCATCAAAAGTCCTTTATTATTTCCTAAAACTTAAACAAACCTTAGACTTGGGAAATGTTTCTCGTTTCAAATTGAACACTTTGTAGCCCAGAGGGGTTGGCCACTAGTTATTATATTCAGTATGTTAGGTCATACTTTTATTTAAGTGGCATTTGTTGTTTGTGAAATATAATTTCTTGGAGCATTAAGTCTCCGTTTTATAAGTATTAGAGCATAAACAGAAAAGGTGCTGGAGGGGTGTCAATGTTTCTAACATAGATGAAATCTCCCCTGAGATAGTCTTCACAGGGTCTTGATCTACCAATCTTAGGTCAAGTCCTGAATACAGATTTCAGATCTTCCTCCACTTATGGTAAACCCATCTTAAGTTGAAAATATCATAAGTGGAAAATGCATTTAATACACCTAACCTACCTAACACCCTAGCTTAGCCTAGCCTACCTTAAACGTGCTCATCTAATGCTAAGACTTCTATAAAAAACAGTTGAGTTGAACATCTCATGCAATTTATTGAATACTGTACTGAAAGTGAAAAGCAGAATGGTTGTAAGTTTATTTATTGGTTGTTTACCTCAGGAGCGAGTGGCTGACTGGGAGCTGAGACTCACTGCTGCTGCCCAACATCATGGAAGAATATTGTACTGCATATCACTAGCCCAGAAAAAGATCAAAATTCAAAATTTGAAGTATACTGTCTAATAAATGCATATTGCTTTTGCACCCCTGTAAAGTGGAAAAATAATAAGTCAAACCATCGTTAAGTCAAGGACCATCTGTATAGGTCCAGGCACAAACATTTGGAAACAGTGAAAGAATCACTCTCTCCCCAACAATTCCAAACATCCAATAATAGAAGTCTCATTGGTTTATCTTGAGCCATATGCTCACCCCAGTCCAGTCACCTAGAGCTGAGGGATAAGGCACTAAGGAGGCAGACATATAAAATGGCTGGGGTCCTACCATGGGTGGATGGACCAAATAAGGTATCCACCACAACCTCAGAACAAACCAGAGAGGTCAGCCTAATCACTCTCATCTTGTATTTCAGGCAACTGAAATCCTAATTTGTCCAAGGACACACAGGTATTAAATGGAATCTAAATGACTGCCTCTGATTTCACATCCCAAGTCCATCAACTTTACCACCTGACTAATCTGATATATTGCCTCATATTCAAATAATTTTAACTGAAGCATTAGCCTTTAAAATTCAAATATAGATGAAACTGATGATTATTTTAGAGAGATATATTTCATTCGTTGAATTTACGAAGCTGATATTCTTTTAGTGGAATCTAAGTTGTGTAAAATGCAGATTTCTCCCTTAAGTTCTAGGTTGTTAACTGTCACATTATACGTGAAGATAGCTCATTTTCAAAATGCACCAATACTCTGTCTCTGGGGCAGTGTGAAAATATGAGTGACAAACTAGATATTCTTTCTTCTTTATTCCTAGGACACTAGCAAAGAAAAAAACAGTAGGGAGTCCCCATTACTGTCTCCTTTCTATTTATTACTGGAAGTCAGTGGCTTTACTTTCATTTAATTTATGTTCAGTTCTATGGGAAAAATGTTGTCATTCATTACTGGAGACAAAAATAACAGTAATAGTGGAAGTCACCTTGATAATTCCAGTTAAACTCATTTACTTTCAAAACAACTGTGATTTTATAAAATCCCATAGGATTTTTTTTCAGGATTGTGAAATTTTTTCAATAGAATTTTTATAGGAATAATACAACTTAAAAATACATACAAAAGTGTTCTTTTTTTTTTGTCTTGTTTTGTTTTACAAAATGTCAGATGGAGAATAGCACGGTACTTTTAATATGCTAGTTATAATACTGACCTTAGCAACTGCACAAATTTTCTAATCTTAAAAATTTCTAAAATAATTTTTGCCTATGTAATTTTCATGTTGTGTCCTCAATTAGGGAATGGAGGCACAGTACAGTCTATAGCAAAACAAACTATCTCTTGGTAAATCTAGCATACACTACACAGAAGTATGTATCAACCAGTCCTTTACATAGTGTATGAGTCAATATTCTATCCAATAAAGAATTAAAGGTAAAGAGGTACAGCAGAAGCTCCTCTCTTCTTATTTCCATTTCATAAAAGTCATGGGAAAGTCATTCTAGATTCTGGAGGCACCCCGCATGGCCACCCAATCCATGGTCACTGAAGCAAATATTCTCCACGTCACCTCTTTCTTGTCTTCTCTTCCTTTTCAAGTACTCACTCTTAAAACATCAGCCTCTGGTACGCTGCACCTTTCTGTCATTTACAACCATCACCTTTTGATCCTGTCCATATAAATTCAGTGCTAGATGGAAACTGAGAAAGAGACTGGAGAGTAAGGGCAAGAAGAGAATAAGGGTGTCAAAACCTATGGGGTGTGTTTATACACGACAACAGCACATCCACAGGTTATTTCACACTATTTTGACACATCTTAGACTTTCTCTTTGTTCTATTTAGTCTCTGACCTTACTCTCAAAACACTTCTCTTTCACTTCTCATGTACAAAATCAGGTGAGGGATAGCACCTCAACTAGTCATTTTGTTAAATGAAATGCCTGTTCCCTAGGGTTAAAAAGAAAGAGATGGGCAGTTTTTGCATAGATATCCACACACTTGATTCCCCTCACTCACTTTCCCATTGGTGCTTTCTGTCTGGAACTTGCTTTCTCTCTCCTGGACCATTACAATTCAGCACAGTCAACTAGTTGTATATAGATACACACACACACACACACACACCCCAACCACCAAGTATTCAGACATCTGTGAATATTAGCTTTGTATAGCTGAGAAAAATTATCTGCACAGTCTATGTTGTTTAATCAACTTAATGTCTCTAGGCAGATTTACCTTCCCACATTGCTATGGGTGAGAGATCCTGTGTAAAAGTATAAAATGAACTCTCCTGGAACTCAAAGAAGTTAGAACTGGAAGAAATTCAGAAGTTCTCTGGTTCAATCTTCTCCTTTTACACATAAAAACTGAGGCTGTGAGAGATGAACTGATTTGTCCTAGGTCTCCTAGCTCTTTCGTGTCTGTTGAGGGTTAGGAGACTTGATTACAATCTCAAAATGAGTCAACAGGTAATATGTTTACTTCAAAAAATGGATTTAAAAAATAGACTTCATGATAAACAGTAAGGATTTACTTATAGCACAGGGAACTATATTCAATATCATGTGATAAACTATAATGGAAAAGAATCAGGGAAAAAAAGGATATAGATATATGCACATATATACATGTATAACCAAATCATTTTGCTGTACACCTGAAAATAACATAATATTGTAAACCGACTATATATACTTCAATTTAAAAAAATAGGCTGCATGAATTAACAAAGGCTCCCTTATTGCATCTTAGGTAGGTATATATGAGCCCCAGGAAGTGTAACAAGGACACAGTGGGGATGGGGGGGGGGGTGGGTTGGGATCTGTAGCACAGTATGACATTTTACTAGAACTCTTTGAATCATTTAAATGGATTTCAGATCCTCCCCTTCCTCTCTCAGTTGGCAGGAAAAGAGTTGGGTATAAAACTATTCCATATTCCAACTCAAAATTATCCACCTGAAGGCATCTCCTTGGCCATGGTGAGGTTATACAAAGTAGTGGGTTGCCTGCAGCCTCTGCAGAAGAATAATGCCTCTTGGAAGTGGCAAGCAATAAGTAGTTTAAAAACTTTTAAAAAGAGACATATAAACATACATACTTGAAGCTATACAAGGAATCTGCTTAAAACATGGATTCCTGTAGAGAATGGAATTAGTAGATAGTATTGGAAGGATACTTACTTTTATATTGTGCTCTTTGATTTTTAACCACAGAAAATGAATTACTTTGAATCAAGAAATAATTGATAAACTTAAACTTTCTAGTTGGGATACCTGGAGGATAAAGGGCAATAGTACTGGTTGTTTTAGTCTCCACCAATCGATTTAATTCCCAAGTAATCAATTCTTAATATTTACCTTTTAGTTAAAGCAGATCTTTAAAAAAAATAATCCTTTAAAAAAAAAGAATTCCCCCTAACCCCAAACCTAAATCATATCCTGAGAGATTGTAACCACTGGACACTACCTGGATATAACAATTACAAAAGTTCATCCCTACACATATAATGCTAAGATTTGGATTATCCAATTCTAGCTCTAAGACACGCAGTGTGATTCTTTGCAGGTGTTTGTTTGTGTCTTTGATTGTTTGCTTTGGTGTGAATCATCTTCAGATAAGCAGACTATGTGATAAACATTTTCAATTGAATAGTTGCTCTTTGTCTGAATCTCTTCTGCAATATTGGGCCAAAGGAACTATCTACCTTAATACCTTAAGAACTATATACCCTGCTTACCCACATTTATTCCCCTGAGATATCATGCATCACTCTCAACACAATGGGACATTCTTTCTGAGGTAGTACTAACTGATGCTCCAGATACCATCAGTTACTGTGATCCCTCACTCTTCCCTCTCTCCTCACTCTTCCCCCCTCTCTGTCCATCTCTCTATATGTATCTACATCTATGTCATACACACATGCTTCACTAGTTAGTGATAGTTTTATCCTTCTAAGATCAGATCTCTCATTCTGTAGAAAAGTCTTTAATCAACCTCTTTGAAAAAATCTCACTTCTCAATGCTATGGTTTACAGTTCTGAATTTTCTCACCCATCTGTAGGGGTGTAGGTTTAGGAATGCTTTTAGGGTTAAATAATTCACAGCTTCCACACCACCCACCTGGGCCCCCAACCCTTTTCCTATCCTAAGTAGCCTGAGCATACTTGCCAGAGACAGTATTAGATATCTGAGATGAACATCAAAGCAACATAGCTTCTGTATCTTTGTGCTAAGCCAAAACTGATACTAAATTCTGTAATTAGAGACTACAAAGGGCTCCTTCCCAGCACAGCCTCATAGAACCCAATTTAACACTGTAAGGACACTAATAAATGGTTGTATCACTCCACACCTAAACGCATTTTCCTCTCCATTCTCTTTGCTCTTATTCGGCATCGCTGATGTTAGAACTAAAATATCTTCAAGTGTGCTGTATCTTACCTGGACAATGGATAGGCTCACATTAGTGAAGAGCACAAGATTAATTTTTTGGAAGCCACCTTGTGTGTTACCCACACCCTACACACACATATACACTATTACAAGCTAGTATCAGCTTGTAATAAAATAAATAAAAATAAATAAATTTTAAAAACACCTTGGAGTCTGGCAAAGTCAGTACAGTCAATCCACTTGTTTTATTGATGTAGAAGCATGAGTTTTTTCCACCTCGCTCTAAATGTTTCTAAGAAACAGTAGCTCTGCCCTTCTTTAGTGCCTGTGGTGGCAGGATAATTCTCCAGAAATACTTTGAAGCCTTAGGCTCCCTTTAATCACATGGCTTTTGCCATTCTTAATAATTTCAATGAAAGAAAAATCCTAGCAAGAATATTTATGTGTTAATTCCCAAGTAACTAAACTGTACTTCATCTATAGGTCAAATTCTATTATGACAGAAACTACTTAAATAAATTTTTCCATATAAAAACAATACCCAGCTGATTACGTATTTCATCAAAAGTATAGTATAAGGACCACAGCCAGACTTATGTAGAGTTCACTGTAATAGGACCTGATTTATTGTGAGTCTGTAAATACTCTCATTCACATAAGCTATTTATAAGCAATCCTCTGTTTTCTGTATTGATGGTTTCTCTACCAGGGATAGATGACATCAAAATTATTATTCTCTTTGTGCAGTTCGGAAACACATAAAATTCATTGCTTTTAATCAAGTCATTTCCAATTCACAGACTCTTATTTGCTGTGAGTCCTATTGGTCATTAGTATAAATTAAGATGGGTCTACAATTGTAATGATCCATGCTTTATTAACCTCCTCCCTTTATCAAGCACTGTGATTTAAGAGATATCAGTTCAGCATACACATTCTGCAAAATTAACATTAGTCACTCTGGAAATAATTATGAAAGAAAGCATTTTGACAACAGAGAAAGAAATCCTGAGCCATATAGTACCATTAGCCATTTGTAAACTTAAAACTTATGTAAAGATAAAAGAGTAGAGCTCCATATGCAAATATGTATGCATCTATCCAGGAATATACGACTGTACTTGTGTTGGATTTAATTATTCCATACACTGGATTCTAAGCATATAAAAGGTCTGGGAGTAGGTTTTAAATGGAGGTAGCATGGCTTAATGGACTAAGCTCTAGGACTTAATGGAATCAGCAAGTGAATTTTAAAACCTGGTCTGCTACTAAAAGGTTATATAAACTTTAGGAGTCACTTAAATTTTTAGTACTTTCAGGCTCATTACTTCCAGTCAGGAACATCTGAAATATTGTCTGCCAAAATACACCCTGTTATCAGTTAAAAATTTACTAGTAGATGTTTCTGTCTTTACATGTGTCCTTTACTTATATTTTCATATTGATATTTTCTCTTTACCTACATACTTAAAGGACATAATTGTTAAACGAGATTTTACTTTTTACTTCTATTGCCTCTCCCACAGTACTTTTGTAAACCAATGGTTGTTGATGAGAGACAATAACCCTCTTTTTTTCGCTTAGACAACGGTAAACATTGAATCACTTAGATATTTATACTGAAAATAGTACAAAAAGGTAGATGTGGTCTGCCTCTTCAAGAAAATTCCGTTTTGACATTCTACCAGTCACATTTCCTGGTGTACTAATAATTAGCATAGAGAAATCATTGAGAAATGAACATAATCCTTAGGCAAGTTCTAATCATCTTGTCTCTGGATAGCAGTTTTGTAATCATATATGATTCTTCACATTCTCTGTCCCTTGGATTTATGTTAACTTAAGTCATTTAAACCATTACTCCTACCAATAGATCTCCTAGACTAAAATAATAAAAGGTGAACATTGTAGCGTGTGAATACAGACATCATAAATAAGACATCTCTTTCTTTGTTTATTTATAATTAATCCTCCAAAATATCCATCCAATACAGTTCTAGCAGCCCTTCTCACATTGTGACTTGTCTCCTGGAGTATGCAATTCCAATGGAGAGGTTATGCACTGGCTTAAACAGTTTCTCTGCTATTTACTCCATCATTTATTCTGCTAGACTGGTGATACAGAGGTGATAAGAACAGGAGGAAATCCTCATCTATTGGGAAAATAAACACAACACTAAAGTACTTTCAAAGATCCAGGTACTTTGTTGAGTGATTTAAGTGCTTTACAAGGATCTTCTCAGTTTATCCTCATAATAACCCTATTGGGAAAGGCACTATAATTGTCTGACACTTTGCAAATAAGGAAACTGAGGCAAAGGATAAATTATTTGTCTAAAATTATACGCTAGAAAGTGGCTAACCACGGATTTAAACACGTGTAATCCAGCTAAATATATGATTTGGAAACCCAAATTGAAGCCTGCTGGTTGGAACAATGATGCTTAACTGTAACAAACCATATTTATTCTCAGATAATCAAGTCTTTGCATTCCAAATGCCTCCTTAGTTCTGATGTAGGTCTAAATCAATTTTCTACAAAACCCACCTTGCCTAGGCAGTATTATCCTGTGGATCAATTCTCTATTAATGTGAACAAATCCATGTCCCATGTAGAGGGAGAAGATTTGAGGAAAAAGAAGGAGAAGGCAGCAAGCATTTATTGAATACTTACCTTTTGAAGGCACTAGGAAGCTATGTCAGCAAACACTTAAAACAACTCTAATTATAGGGACTGTCAACTCCATTTTACTGATGAAGAATCTAAATTGCCAAGAGGTTGATTAACTCCCAAAGATTATTCTGGTCAGAATCCAAGCGTACATATTTAAGATTTGGAAATATTCATGTTCTTTTCATCACATAAATAAAAACCCTAGACCCAACATCATTCCTTTCCACTTCCACCCCCAACATACAGAGTTAAAGCTATTTTTTCTTTTTAAACTTAAGTTTTATTTTGTAGGTTCAATAGAATTATTCCTAAGGAAAAATTTCACTGCTTAAGATGTAGTCTAGTTATAGAACAGGCTAAGATGCAGGTTGGGGATCAAAAAGAGTTCATTTGACCATATAATCCCTATTATCTATTAAAACAGATTACATAAATTGCACTCAATAAGACAAAGCCTTACCATTATTTGATCTGCAACAACACATGTTCACCCTTCAAAACACAAAAAGATGGCATAGGCTTTGGCAGAATTATGTGCAGATACCATAGCTAATCCCTTGAAAGAAATCCAAACTGATCACAAAGCATTTTAGAAGACCATAACAAAAAAAGAAAAGAAAAGAAAAGAGAATCAGCAACGTTAAGGGAGATGAAAAATATACATGCTGATCAAATTAGTCTTGGAATCCAGTACTTAGGTGATAAAATAGTTTTATTCTAGAGACTCTCGGGAAATAAATGGATAGCAAAGGTTAATATAAATGCAGCACCTATTAACAGAAAAGAACAACACCAGCCCTAAAGGTAGTCAGTCTTTCAACTGTATTTGAGTAAGGCTGTTCCTGTAAGTCCATGCCCTTAGTAACACTGTGCAATATTCTTATGTGCTTCCAGTGCTTAATGGGAACAAATTGAGAACTGGAAAGATCTGCCAACTCCTGGATTTGCAGAGTAACATAACTTTAAACCAGACAGCTGGAAATGGAAACTTAGCTGGAGCTTTGCACTGGTAACCATGAATCAGAGACATTGTCTTTGGTAGAGTGACAAGCATAAGCATGACTTTGAGTATACTAGATATCAAGATCCTAAGAATACAAGAACTCCTTTGCTTTGGTAAAACATAGCTAAACAAAAGGCTGCCTGAAACCTAATTTTTGTCAGGACCATAAGCAGAAATTCCTCAAATCCCAAACAGTCCTCATTTAAAGTTGGAAAAACCAGTAATGCCCCTAGAAACTAGGCAAAGCCATAAGCCATGCATAAAGTCAAAGATGGCAAGATAACCCCACTTGAGATTCAAAATTCACAATCAGAAATCACGCAATCTGTGGGCCTAAAGCATCCTTATGCAGTCTAGAGAGATGCAGGGATGTCAATAAAGCAGGTACATCAACCGAGAGTTGATATATGTGCCAAAAGTTTCCAGATAACAATATGGGACAATGGCCTTGGGATACATTGTGGGAATATAGATTTTGGCAACTGGTGATTTAACATGTCCTTGCCTTCTTGTTCCTGATAACACTTCTTTTTGTTAAACAACACCTGACATATTGTCAAGGAAAAGGCACCAGGCTCCCCAGTGCAGAGAACCTCCCAGGGTAATTATACTGTCACAAAAAATAAGTTGGCCCTTCTTGCTAAGGAAAATGGTATCAGAGACAACATATGTGGCTGAAAGCACACTGGGCTAGGAGAGAAGAGACCTACAGCTATACCACAACCCACTACAAATTAATGGATTTCTTCATTGGTAACTGCATCAGTGGTGTTAAATGACTGTATACCTGTAACCTTTCAGGAAACAAAACATGACAAAAAATAAACACATACATGCACAGAAGCGTGCACACACACACACACACATACATACATACACATGAATATATGGGAATTGCTGCTTCAGGGAAACAAAGATGAAGGGGCTGTCTTTCACATGCTCCTCTACAGTTGGTCTCTAAAACCCCTCTATAGAGACCCTGTGCCAGCTAAAAGCTATTTGAAGTTGCTAAGATGATTTTCAAATGTGTTACCAGAAGACAGTGGGATGTTAACAATAAGAAACCATTTCTTAAATTTGACTTTGAAACCCCAACTACACTGTGTTTCAATAGTATTTTCTGGAAAATAGTATGGGAAAATCTCTGAACTCCTTAGGACGTTTTAATTTATTTTTTTAACATCTTTATTGGAGTATAATTGCTTTACAATGGTGTGTTAGTTTCTGCTGTATAACAAAGTGAATCAGCTGTACATATACATATATCCCCATATCCCTTCCTTCTTGCATCTCCCTCCCACCTTCCTTATCCCACCCCTCTAGGTGGTCACAAAGCACCAAGCTGATCTCCCTGTGCTATGCAGCTGTTTCCCACTAGCTATCTATTTTACATTTGGTAGTGTATATATGTCCAGGCCACTCTCTCATTACGTCCCAGCTTAACTTTCCCACTTCCCGTGTCCTCAAGTCCATTCTCTACATCTGCGTCTTTATTCCTGTCCTGCCCCTAGGTTAATCAGAATCTTTTTTTTTTTTTTTTTACATTCCATATATATGATGTGTTAGCATACGGTATTTGTTTTTCTCTTTCTGACTTACTTCACTCTGAATGACACACTCTAGGTCCATCCACCTCACTACAAATAATTCATTTCTTTTTATGGCTGAGTAATATTCTATTGCATATATGTGCCACATCTTCTTTATTCATTCATCTGTTGATGGACACTTTAGGTTGCTTCCATGTCCTGGCTATTGCAAATACTACTGCAATGAACATTGTGGTACATGACTCTTTTTGAATTATGGTTTTCTCAGGGTATATGCCCAGTAGTGGGATTGCTGGGTCATATGGTAGTTCTATTTGTAGTTTTTTTAAGGAACCTCCATACTGTTCTCCATAGTGGTTGTATCAATTTACATTCCCACCAGGAGGGCCAGAGGATTCCCTTTTTTCCACACCTTCACCAGCATTTATTGTTTGTAGATTTTTTGATGATGACCATTCTGACTGGTGTGAGGAGATACCACATTGTAGTTTTGATTTGCATTTCTCTAATGATTAGTATATTGAGCATCCTTTCATCCATTTGTTGGCAATCTGTATATCTCTTTTGGAGAAAAGGACTTCTGCCCATTTGGGGATTGAGTTGTTTTTTTCTATGATATTGAGATGCATGAGCTGCTTCTATATTTTGCAGTTTAATCCTTTGTCTTTTGTTTGATTTGCAAATATTTTCCCCCACTCTAAGGGTTGTCTTTTCACCTTGTTTATGGCTTCCTTTGCTGTGCAAAAACTATTAAGTTTCATTAGGCCCCATTTGTTTATTTTTGTTTTTATTTCCATTTCTCTAGGAGGTGGGTCAAAAAGCATCTTGCTGTGATTTATGTCATAGAGTGTTCTGCCTATGTTTCCTCTAAGAGTTTTATAGTGTCTGGCCTTACATTTAGGTCTTTAATCCATTTTGAGTTTATTTTTGTGTATGGTGTTAGGGAGTGTTCTAATTTCATTCTTTTACATGTAGATGTCCAGTTTTCCCAGCACCACGTATTGACGAGTGTGTCTTTTCTCCATTGTATATCCTTGCCTCCTTTATCATAAATAAGGTGACCATATGTGTGTGGGTTTATCTCTGGGCTTTCTATCCTGTTCCATTGATCTATATTTCTGTTTTTGTGCAAGGACCATACTGTCTTGATTACTATAGCTTTGTAGTATAGTCTGAAGTCAGGGAGCCTGATTCCTCCAGCTCCATTTTTCTTTCTCAAGATTGCTTTGGCTATTCGGGGTCTTTTGTGTCTCCATACAAATTGAGCAACTTTTTCTTCTACTTCTGTGAAAAAATGCCATTGGTAGTTGGATAGGGATTGCACTGAATCTGTAGATTGCTTTGGGTAGTATAGTCATTTTCACAAGGTTGATTCTTCCAATCCAAGAACATGGTATATCTCTCCATCTGTTTGTATCGTCTTTAATTTCTTTCATCAGTGTTTTATAGTTTTCTGCATACAGGTCTTTTGTCTCCTTAGGTAGGTTTATTCCTAAGTATTTTATTCTTTTTGTTGCAATGGTAAATGAGAGTGCTGCCTCAATTTCTCTTTCAGATATTTCATCATTAGTGTATAAGAATGCAAGAGATTTCTGGGCATTAATTTTGTTTCCTGCTACTCTACGAAATTCATTGATTAGCTGATAGCTCTCTGGTAGTATCTTTAGTTTTCTGGTAGCATCTTCAGGATTCTCTATGTATGGTATTGTGTCATCTGCAAACAGTGACAGCTTTACTTCTTCTTTTCCAATTTGGATTCCTTTTCTTTTTCTTCTCTGATTGCTATGGCTAAAACTTCCAAAACTATGTTGAATAACAGCAGTGACAGTAGGCAACCTTGTCTTGTTCCTGATCTTAGAGGAAATGCTTTCAGTTTTTCACCATTGAGAACGATGTTGGTTGTGGGTTTGTCATATATGGCCTGTATCATGTTGAGGCAAGTTCCCTCTATGCCTACTTTCTGGAGGGTTTCTATCATAAATGGGTGTTGAATTTTGTTGAAAGCTTTTTCTGCATCTATTGAGATTATCATATGGTTTTTATCCTTCAATTTGTTAATATGGTTTATCACATTGATTTATTTGCATATATTGAAGAATGTTTGCATTCCTGGATAAACCCCACTTGATCATGGTGTATGAACCTTTTAATGTGTTGTTGGATTCTGTTTCCTAGTATTTTGTTGAGGATTTTTACATCTATGTTCATCAGTGATATTGGCCTATAGTTTTCTTTTTTGTGACATCTTTGTCTGGTTTTGGTATCAGGGTGATGGTGGCCTCATAGAATCAGTTTGGGAGTGTTCCTCCCTCTGCTATATTTTGTAAGAGTTTGAGAAGGATAGGTGTTAGCTCTTCTCTAAATGTTTGATAGAATTCGCCTGTGAAGCCATCTTTTCCTGGGCTTTTGTTTGCTGTAAGATTTTCACAGTTACAATTTCAGTACTTGTGATTATTCTGTTTATATTTTCTATTTCTCCCTGGTTCAGTCTCAGAAGGTTGTGTTTTTCTAAGAATTTGTGCATTTCTTACAGGTTGCCCATTTTATTGCCATAGAGTTGCTTGTAGTAATCTCTCATGATACTCTGTATTTCTGCAGTGTCAGTTGTTACTTCTTCTTTTTCATTTCTAATTCTGTTGATTTGAGTCTTCTCCCTTTTGTTCCTTCTGTTCTTGATGAGTCTGGCTAATGGTTTATCAATTTTGTTTATCTTTTCAAAGAACCAGCTTTTAGTTTTATTGATCTTTGCTATCGTTTCCTTCACTTCTTTTTCGTTTATTTCTGATATGATCCTCATGATTACTTTCCTTCTGCTAACTCTGGGGGTTTTTTGTTCTTTCTCTAATTGCTTTAGGTGTAAGGTTAGGTTGTTTATTTTTTATTTTTCTTGTTTCTTGCGGTAGGATTGTATTGCTGTAAACTTCCCTCTTAGAACTGCTTTTGCTGCATCCCATAGGTTTTGGGTCATCATGTTTTCATTGTCATTTGTTTCTAGGTATTTTCTGATTTCCTCTGTGATTCCTTAATGACCTCTTGGTTATTTAGTAGTGTATTGTTTAGCCTCCATGTATTTGTATTTTTTACAGTTTTTTTCCCATAATTGATATCCAGTCTTATAACATTGTGGTCAGAAAAGGTACTTGATATGATTTCAATTTTCTTAAATTTACCAAGGCTTGATTTGTGACCCGAGATATGATCTATCCTGGAGAATGTTCCATGAGCACTTGAGAAGAACATGTATTCTGTTGTTTTTGGATGGACTGTCCTATAAATATCAATTAAGTCCAACTTGTAATGTATCATTTAAAGCTTGTGCTTCCTTATTTATTTTCATTTTGGATGATATTTCCATTGGTGAAAGTGGGGTGTTAAAGTCCCCTACTATGACTGTGTTACTGTCAATATCCCCTTTTATGGCTGCTGGCATTTGCCTTATGTACTGAGGTGTTCCTATTTTGGGTGCATAAATATTTACAATTGTTATATCTTCTTTTGGATTGATCCCTCGATCATTATGTAGTGTCCTTCATTGTCTCTTGTAATAGTCTATATTTTAAAGCCTATTTTGTCTGATATGAGAATTGCTACTCCAGCTTTCTTTTGATTTCCATTTGCATGGAATATCTCTTTCTATCCCCTCACTTTCAGTCTGTATGTGTCCCTAGGTCTGAAGTGGGTCTGCTGTAGACAGCATATATATGGGTCTTGTTTTTGTATCCATTCAGCCAGTCTATGTCTTTTGGTTGGAGCATTTAATCCATTTACATTTAAGGTAATCACCGATATGTATGTTCCTATTACAATTTTCTTAATTGTTTTGGGTTTGTTATTGCAGGTCTTTTCCTTCTCTTGTGTCTCCTGCCTAGAGAAGTTCCTGTAGCATTTGTTGTAAAGCTGGTTTGGTGGTGCTGAATTCTGTTAAATTTTGCTTGGCTGTAAAGATTTTAATTTCTCCCTCAAATCTGAATGAGATTCTTCATAGTTAGAGTAATCTTGGTCATAGATTTTTCCCTTTCATCATTTTAAATATGTCCTGCCACTCCCTTCTCGCTTGCAGAGTTTCTGCTGAAAGATCAACTGTTAACCTTATAGGGGCTCCTTTGTATGTCATTTGTTACTTTTCCGTTGTTGCTTTTAATATTTTTTATTTGTATTTAATTTTTGATAGTTTGATTAATATGTGTCTTGGCATGTTGCTCCTTGAATTTATCCTTTATGGGACTCTGTGAGCTTCCTGTACTTGACTATTTATTTTCCCATGTTAAGGAAGTTTTCAACTATAAATTTTCAAATATTTTCTCGGACGCTTTCTTTTTCTCTTCTTCTTCTGGGGCCCCTATAATTCGAATGCTGGTGCATTTAATGTTGTCCCAGAGGTCTCTGAGACTGTCCTCAATTCTTTTCGTTCTTTTTTCTTTATTCTGCTCTGCAGTAGTTATTTCCATTATTTTATCTTCCAGGTCACTTCTCCATTCTTCTGCCTCAGTTATTCTATTGATTCCTTCTAGAGAATTTTTAAATTCATTTATTGTGTTGTTCATCATTATTTCTTTGCTCTTTAGTTCTTCTAGGTCCTTGTTAAACATTTCTTGTATTTTCTCCATTCTATTTTCAAGATTTTGGATCATCTTTACTATCATTACTCTGAATTCTTTTTCAGGTAGACTGCCTATTTCCTCTTCATTTGTTTGGTCTGGTGGGTTTTTACTATGCTACTTCATCTGCTGCATATTTCTCTGTCTTCTCATTTTGCTTAACTTACTGTGTTTGGGGTCTCCTTTCCGCAGGCTGGAGCTTCGTAGTTCCCGTTTTTTTTTTTTGGTGTCTGCCCCCAGTGGGTGAGTTTGGTTCAGTGGCTTGTGTAGGTTTCCTGGTGGAGGGGACTGGTGCCTCTGTTCTGGTGGGTGGGACTGGATCTTGTCTTCCTGGTGGGCAGGGCTATGTCTGGTGGTGTGTTTTGGTGTGTCTGTGAACTTATTATGATTTTAGCAGCCTCTCTGCTAATGGGTATGGTTGTGTTTCTGTCTTGCTAGTTGATTGGCATGGGGCATGCAGCAGTGGAGCTTGCTGGCCGTTGAGTGGAGCTTGGTCTTAGCATTGAGATGGAGATCTCTGAGAGAGCTCTCGTCAATTGATACTACTTGGAGCCAGGAGGTCTCTCGTGGTCCAATGTCCTGAACTTGGTTCTCCCACCTCAGAGGCTCAGGCCTGACACCTGGCCAGAGCCCCAAGACCCTGTTAGCCACCCAGATGTGTTACAGGGTCTTTCTTCTCCTAGGGACTTGGCCAGCATTTCAGGCAATGGGTTCTAAGCCCCAAAATTGCCCCTATTTGACACAGGAGAGGTTTCAATATTTTCTTGGAGTTGGATTTGCTCTCTTGTACTTCTCCCATTGCCACAAAAAATTCTTCCCTGAGTAGCTGCTGCTCGTTTATCCTTAATTCCCCAATTGAACACACTTGAAGGAGACCTGAGCCCAGCTTACAGTAGCTGGAAGGAGCCAAAACCAGTCTCTCCTTAGGACATTTTAATCTAATTCTATTGATTTCATGTTTGCTAGAGGAATCATAAAATTTCACTGATTTATTAGAGGAAAATGAGTAGAAGCACATACTAATTGAGACATAACTCTGAGTATGAGTGAATTAGATGCAGGATTCAATCTTTATGAAAAGGAAAATAATTAAGAGAAAGTAGTAAAATAGGGTTAAGAAGAAAAGAATATAATAACTTGTGTATAATGTCAACTTTTCTAAGAGAAGCAAAGTCAGATATCACCCTCTCTTGGGTAAAGTCACCTCAGGGTGGGGCGGATATTGTAGTATTTCATAAGTGAATCAGTGAGTTTCTAGCAAGGTGAAATCCCTTCACCTGAAATTGGAGACCTGTATCTCACCTGTGCAAACATACTGACTCAAGATAGTTATGGTAAAGACTATGTAAACAATGAGAATGCCTGTAGGGGTTCACTATTCTCAAACAATTAGAGAAAATTTAAAAATTACAACAGTTCTTTTCAGAAAAGTAAAAAGAAAATATTCCTTTTGCAATATCCGGGACCTCAAATTGAACAGTTATGAGCCACTGTTTTTTATATACAAAGAAGAGAAATCATGAGACTGTCCTAGTAGTGTGAGACTCATGAAATATGATCTACAAAATAACAGAATGGTAAATACAATAACAGGATAAACCCTGATCTGAGAAAACTAAGTAATTACATTATGATGGGCAATTTATGAAATTAGAAAAGAAAGAGAAAAAAATGCAAATTCAGAATAATTTCATTAGCAAAAGGTAACTAATCCCCAAAGAAACACGTCAATTATATCCTTGGTTCTGTCAGATTTGGGGCAAACTTAAATGGAGTAAATAACATGATATTCCAAAAATGATTTGAACTAAATTTCAACCTTTGCCTAGGTGTTGATCTTCTCATTAAACTAGCAAAGCTGTTTTTTTTTTTTTTAACTGAATGTCCAGAGGAAGTTTATTACTATTTTCAGTATGTGAAAATATGACTAAAAAGAAGTCCTGTTCCCTACTCAAGCCACATGCCTTATAATTACCAATTCATTAATTTATCCTTATTACTGTCATTCTCATTTTGTGTGTGAAGAAACTAAGAGACAAAGGTTTCAGTTCACTTGTTTAGTACAGCATATGGTATATATGATGACAAAAGAAAGGCATTCCAAAAACAAAAAGAAGCAGATTCACAGATATAGAGAACAAAGTAGTAAGCAGTAGGAGTGGGAAGTGGGGAGGGGCAATATAAGGGTGGGAGGAAAAAAGGGTCCCTATGGGATTATATGAAATTTTGTGTGTGAAACTTTTGAAAATTGTAAAACACTATAGAATTTAAAGACTCTATCATTTAATTTAAAAAAAAAAAAAGAAAGGCATTCCAGAGAAGGTAAAACATGAATTGCATATTGGAAAACATGAAGGAGCTAGCCTAGACAAAGGGATAGGTATGAGGAAGCCTTTCCCGGCAGATGGAGCTGCTTCTAGACAGAGGGAGAGAGAATGATACATTTCAGAGACTGAGTTTTTTTGGAGAACGAACATGAAGATGTAGCAACAGAAGAAGGTTTAGGGAGTCAGGCTGGTTCTGTGTCATGTAGTATCTTGAAGGCCATGCTTGGAAACGTATACTTTTCCCACAGACCACTGAGGAAACATCAAAGGATTTTAAATAAGGATATTTGCATTTCCAAATAATCTTTCTGGTAAAATGCTGAAAAGGATTTGGAAGACAATTCTGAAATTAGGGCATTCCATTATAGGATTCTTTCCTTTTTTTTCCAGCTTCACTGAGATATAATTGACATATAACATGATATAAGTTTAAGGGACACCAAGTGAGGACTTGACACATCTCCATCACCTCACATAATTGCCTCTGCCTGTGTGTGTATGTTTATATGTGTGGTGAGAACACTTAAGATCTATTCTCTTAGCAGCTTTCAAGTACATAATAAATTATTGTTAACTACATTCGCCATACTGTACAGTAGATCCCCAGGACTTATTCAACTTATAATTGAAAGTCTGTACCCAATACCCAACATCTTCCCATTTTCCCCCAGTCCCTGGCAATCACCATTTGATTCTCTGTTTCTATGAATTCAGCTTTTTTAAATTCCACATATAAGTAAGATTATACATTATTTGTCTCTCTCTGTCTGACTTTTTTCACTTAGCATAATATCCTCAACATCCAAACATGTTCTTGCAAATGACAGATTTTATTCTTTTTAATGGTTGAACAATATAACACATATATATACAAACACACACACACACACACACACACACACACACACACACACGCACCATTTTCTTTATCCATTCATCTGTCGAACACTTAGGTTGTTCCCGTTTTGGCTATTGTAAATAATGCAGGTGCACAGCTGGAGGGGCTAGCCCCAAGTGCATGCATAGCTGCGGGTCTCAGCTATGGGGATCTAAGGCCGGCAGTTTGCACTCACACAGCAGTCCACTCCTACTGTGTGGATGATACTGGTAGCCCCCACCTTCTTCCTTGTTCCAAGCCATCTCTATATGTCTCAGCTTTGCTGGTATCTGGGAATGGCAAAACTGAAGAGGGACCTTCAGGTACTGCCCTGAAAGGCTGGGAAGTTGTTTGTTTACCACCCACTCCCATTTTCAGAGAGGAGAACTCTTTCCAGCAGAGGAGTTCCTTCTTGGTGCTGCGCAGTGCCAGTCAGGGAAATGGAATGATACAGGCAAAATAAAGATGTTTTTCCTTACCATTTTGTGCAGTTATTTTCAGGGTTTTTTGTTCCACCGTGTTGCTGAAGTTTCTTAAATGGACTCCTAAGCTGTCCCAGAGCTACTTTTGTTTGTAGATAGCTGTCTGACTATTGACCTTTGTGTGGGGACAGAGTCTGCGGTCTCATGAGTCTCCATTTTGGTGACCTCACTCCATATCATATTTATTGATTTGCATATGTTAAACCATTTTTGCATCCCAGAAATAAATCCCACTTGATCATGGGTTATGATCTTTTGAATGTGCTGCTGAATTCGGTTTGCTAATATTATGTTGACAAATTTTACATCTATATTCATCAGGGATATTGGTCTGCAATTTACTTTTCTGGTAGTATCCTTATCTGACTTTGGTAACAGGATAATGCTGGACTCATAAAATGAGTTTAGGAATGTTCCTTCCTTTTCAATTCTTTGGAGGAGTTTGAGAAGAATTGGTGTTAACTCTTCTTCAAACATTTGGTAGAATTTAACCTAGAAACCATCTGGTCCTGGGTTTTTCTTTGTTGAGAAATTTTTGATAAATGATTCGATCTCCCTACTCATTAGTCTGTACAGATTTACTATTCCTTCATGATTCAGGCTGGTAAGTTGTATGTTTTTCAGAATGTATCAATTTCTTCTAGGTTATCTAATTTGTTGGCATAAAATTTTTCGTAGTAGTCTCTTTTGATCCTTTGTATTTCTGTGGTTTCATTTGTAATGTTTGCTCTTTCATTTCTGATTTTATTTGTCTTTTTTTCCCTTTTTTCTTACTTAGCTAAAGTTTTGTCAATAGTGTTTATTTTTTCCAAAAACCAGGTCTTAGTTTCATTGATTTGGGGGGGGGGGTCTCTATTTCATTTATTTATTTTGCACTTCTTGAAATGCTGCAGGATGGTTATGTAAAGGAGGTATAGTGCAGGTACTTCTCAAAGATACATATGGTCTGTTTGGAAAGGACACATCCACACAATATAAGGAACTGATTAAAAAGGACAGGATATGAATTAATGTGTGGTTGCTGATGAAGGAAGGCATGAGATTAAGCTTCAAAACAGAATGTAATGTTTACACATAGTGTGATTAATTTTCTTTCATGTCTCATTGTCAGAATGTTTCCTTCAATCTAGGGATAGAAGAACAGGCTATACAAGCTATATATAAGCCCTCTCTGTGCCACTCCTGGGAATAGACAGCAAAAAAAAAAAAAAAAAAAAAAAAAAAAGTTACACAAGCATTTCTCAAAGCCTGGTTTACAAAATACATGATGCTTTTCATGGAAAAGTTTTTAGATATTCACAAAGGACTTAAGAATCTTGAAGACAATGAGAAATTCTATGATAAAAACTCCTGCTTAACTTGTTTTAATGTAGCATTTCACAAAATTGTTTAACCACAGAAAAAGTTATCTATTAATGTCAGTTAATATGACCTATATTGTCATCGGATTATTATGGTATTAATATGAGTAATCTTTGGAATGCACTTTGAGAAATTCTAACTTCTATTACTTAGAAGTGCTTAAAGGGACCTTTTAAAGAGAAAAGGAAAGCCTGTGGCCAACATGATGCAGTTTTTCCTGAGTCAAACTGATCAGTGGGAGTACTGAAAGATCCTACATAAAATGGTCTTTAAGACTAGAAAAATAATAAAGCCATTGACCCTGTAACCATACATCTCAAGAGGAGACATATGGGAACTATGTTTACGCAGATAGAAACACTGGTCATGGAGTAACTTAGAAGTCAGTATATAACAGAGAAACTGAAGTCAGGATATATTATTCCAGTGTTCAAAATACAACGGTCAACAGACAAAAAGACAAATTACAGTATCTGGGTGAGACAGAGCAGCATGCCTCTTACTAGGCAATGTTGCAGAAGGAATATCTGTACTAATGGAAAAGTCAGAAACAGGATGGTGAAAAGAGCAATGTAGTAGCAACATCACCAGCCCAGTTAGGCCTTTTTATTTAAAAAAAAAAAAGAATAGAGACTTAAGGGAATACAGAAAGACTGTGATGAAATCCAACCTTGTGCTGAAGAAAACGTTTCATAGCACACATTACAACCATCAGACACATTTCTACTAGCAGGAGGGGATGGCCTACCTGAATACTAAGAGAATGAAAATAGAAAAAATGTTTCCTCTTCAGAACCTGTAGCTCAAAGAGTTTATCTATTAATCATGAAAGGAATAGTGATTAAATAGGTGTCAAACAAGTATCAGTTACTTAACAGGGATAAATTATACGCAAACCTGTACTGTTCAGCTATTAACTGAGATTATTTTCTCATTCATTCATAATTTGTTATTATTTATTGACCAATAGTATTCTAAAGTAATTCAAATTTAGGTTGTTTTTAAAATGGAAATGTTTGAACTTGGGTGAAGTCAAGTCATGATCTTGGTGCCTGGGTCAAAACTATTCTTGACTATATCTAAGAGATGAGAGTTAATCAGGTAATGAGACTGTGTGTACTTTCCTACCTGCTACATAATTGTGTTTCATATTTTACCTTCAAACAGATGACAGTATTGATCCATCTTCAATTAAGGATGAGTTCAGAGGTATTTACAAGGTGTTTTCCTTGTGCTGAGTTTTGGTTTTATACATGTGGAATATGATATATACAATCTAGCTATACTATTAAAAACAGAGTTATGTCCTAATTATTAGTACAGTGCTCTAAAACAACCATGGGCCAACATGAGAGTTGTCCTTTTAAGGAAAAGTTACACTTTCTAGGAAATATTCGTTGATCTTTTGTTTTTCTTTGATTATTTTTTTCAGTTACACCTGTTATGAAATGGAGAAGGAAATGTTATGCTTGCATTTTTTTAAAAATTTCAATCTGGCTAAATGTATCTAAAATATTCATAAAATTAAGCTTTTTCAGGATAAAAAAAAAGACATGGTTTTCTAAATTGTTTATAAGCGTGACTCTAAGCTGATGGAGATATTTTGAGCACAAGGTGCAGCAGAATTTTAAATATCTTCCTCTCACTCCTCATCAGTGTCTATATGATTTCTAATCATTCCTCTACACATCAGCTGTGATGAGAATGAATCCAGGTGTGATGAACATGATGTTCTTGTTATTCTGAAGGACGTTTATTTTTATTTATGCCATTGTGTTTAGGCTTCTCAAGCAATATTTAGAACAAATAGGCACACAAAGCTTCTAAGTTACACCTTCTACTAGCTCCATTTGTAGGGTGGGGGCAGAATCTCTTCTTGTTTGGATAAAAGTTTCCAGCTGGAATAGGATGAGTGAGGCCAGGACACTAATTCCCAAATTGCCCTTAGTCTGATATGGCATAAGGGAGTATTTTCTAAGCAGTAGTTTCATCTGAAGTTCCAGAAAAATTGAAAAGAAGAAAATACATATTTCCCAATGTCAACTTCTGTTACAAGAAAAACTTTTCAACCACAGATGTTGATCCATAGATAGAGTTGTTACGGCAAGAGGAACTTTCCATAATTATAGGTAATCACGCAAACCCCTTGGAACACAGATTCCTCTTCATTTTTTGTTCCTGAGATTACAGAGTCTTGGGAAAGGGGGTATTTTCACTTATTGAGCTAACAGCAGATCTTCTGAAAACCTTAGCGTAAGTTTTTTATTAGGCATATATTTGCTGACTAAACAAGTGATTCTTATTTCCACAGGATAATAATTTTTGAAGTTCAATTCATCCACATGTCTAATGCTTCACATTTGTTGCTGTGCAAATAAGAAAATATGAAGAACTAACTAAAGAAACAAAGCTTAATGTTAGGAGCCCACTTGATCACACCCAGGAAATGGTTATATTTGTTTGGCACTTATTAAAGCTGCATATTTAAGTCTATTAAGATGCATTTCATTACCTCTGCCAAATGCAAATAGGCTTTCAACCTTTCCAGAGCATCAGGATTTATTGTACAGTTCAAAGAATGATTGTATCTGCCTTCTGGGCTTGGTGTAGTCTAATTTCATAATATATATACAAATAGGATTTGTTCTCTGAGAAACATTGGGACAATTTCAGAGCTGTAAGTCAGGTGCTTGATGAGCTCCTGAAAATATTTGTTTAGTATTCTGAATAATACATATAATTTACAGTGTTATCCTGAGATAACAAGGAAATGTTATTTCAAATAACAGCTTACTTAGTAAACATGGGTGCCAGTGGAGATACTACCCAGCTATCACAAGACAACATACATTCACTTTAGGTAAGCCCATATCAATAACGCATATCCCAAGAAAATTATGAATATTCCTGTGAATTGGCTGACATTCTGCTCAAATAAGATTTCTCTAGCAGCTACAAAATTGTAAATGGATTAATGCAACTTAATTGCTTTGAAAATGCTTTACTGCATTGATAAAAATTACATTTCACTTGAAGTGAAGCCAGGGAAAAAATAATTCTTAAAGGCCACCAGCAAAGTGTAATCAAAATACATTTGAAATAATTATAATGTAAAGCATTAACAATATTTCCACTTTCATCAGAAGTTACTATAAAAATATTACACAAATCAATATTCACTTGAATTTTTAAACTTCATCTTTAAAAAATTTATACACTCCCACAAAAAATAAGGTATCTGTCTGCTCTGCATGTATCTCTTCCTACAGAATGACAGGCAGGCAAGATTGAAGAAGGTTGTAAGTCTTTTTAGTTTTCAAACTTGCCCAAGGCTTCAACATTCTGGAAACAACTGCATAGAATGACTAAATTCCTCCTTCAACACGCTCCAATCTCCTACTGGAACACAGGCCAATAAATATCTTCTCTTAAAATTGATATCAGTTATGTGAAAATTATTTCCAAGATTTGAAAATGGTTGTTGCTATCTTTGAGTCTCAACACTGACAAAGCAAAATGTGTCATTCATTCCACTGGTATGTACCAGGTGTACTCTACATTCTGGGTATGTAGCAGAGAACATATAAGAAGAGCCCTACTTTTACCCAGTTTCATTCTCATGGGGGTAAGAGATAGTCAGATTATAAGAAAACAAATAAACAAGATAATTTCATCTTCCTTAGCCTTAGCTTACCCACTGTAAAATTACTCATCAATTCAGCCAGTCATTGAAGATTTATTGAGTCTATAATTGGTGGGCACTGCTCCAGTAGTTGTAAATAAACACAAAAATCCAGGTCCTCATGCACTTACATTCTAATGAGAGGAGATAGATAATAAGCCAAATAAGCAGGTAAAACATATATTATGTTAGATGCTAAAATGTACCACAGAGAGAAAATAGCCAAGGATAGTGCATAAAGTAGGTTACAGCAATGGAGGCAGGGTATCAGGTTTCAATTTAAACTCAGATAGTCAAGAAATTACCCTCTGTGAATGTATTAGGAGAGCAGAATTCTGAAGGAGGTGAGAGAGCAGTACCTGGGAATCACCTGGGGGCGATGAATTACTGGTACCTGGGTTATTCCAAGGATAGTAAGAAACTCAGCATGATAGGACTGAGCAATCAAGGAGAATCATAGTAGAGGAAGAGGTGAAAGAGATAACAGCATGGTTTGGAGGGAGTGAACTGATGGTTTTAAACCTTGTAGACCATTCTAAGGACTTTGGCTTTTAATCTGACAAGACACTGGAGCATTCTGGGTAATAGATTTCAAATGACCTGATATGTTTTAATAGGAGAGAGTCAAGACAAACAATTAGGATGCTATTGCAATTAATTGGATGAGAGATGAACATGAGACATTACTGTTATTCCACCAAGAGTGTAGCAGTGGAGGTGGTGAGGAGTAGCTGGATTTTGAAGGTAGAGTCTATAGGATATATTGGTGGTTTGGATTTGGGATGTAAGAGAGACAGAAGAATCAAGGATGACCCCATGATTATTAGGCTGGGCCATAGAAAGAATGGAGTTGCCATTAACTAGGATGGAGAATCAGGGGAAGAACTGACTTTGGAGGAAAGGTCAAGAGTTCTGTTATGGATATGTAGTTTTAAGATGCTTACTAAACATCTAGGACATCTAAGTATGGAGATAATTAAGAAAACTGGAGCTCAGGGGAGAGCTCCACGTTGGAGGTATACATCTGGAAGTCATGACATTTAAAATTATGAGGATGAATAAGAAAAGTATGATAGTCTCATTCAACTACACCTTAGGGTATTTCTAAAGAAAGTACTCTTTTAGACATTTATACTGGACCTAACACAAAGTTAAGCCTTTAATAAATGTTAGCTATTATTATTATTTATGATTCTGCTTTGTATCAACTACTTCTTATTCATACTTTCCATAAAAGTTAGTAACTACCAGAAACCACAGTGTCAAGTCTGATTAAAATGTGCTTATACCCTTGGAATTGAGGTCATACATCACAGATTATACAGGGTTAGAATATAGGTAGAAATAGAAAACAACATCCCTAGAATAGTATGAGGGTGCAACACTATACACAGATGGCGGTTTCATGGATATTAACCCTGGAGTATAAACTTCTGATAAGAAATAAGTAAAGGTACAAATCAAATTAAGCACCCCCCACCCAAAAAAAGTAGTTTTATGTTGCTCTGTTACATGGGAATTTAGACTCAAAAGCAACTCAGAAGCAACTTCATTGGCATACAAAAATCATGAAAAAGTAAACTTGGACATATTCTGGATTATCAGATATAGAAAGTGTGTTGGGGGTACGCTGTGTTACCTTTTCTTTGTTTAGCTTTTCACTGGAAGAATTCTTCTATTTAATTAGTAAGGATAAGACACACTTAAGCATTTTCCAGTTATTTCAAAATATGACATGTCTTAAAATTGTTTTGAATTATAACCCTATTGAGCTATACTTAAAAAACAAGAGGGGGTTTCCCTGGTGGCGCAGTGGTTGAGAGTCCGCCTGCCGATGCAGGGGACACGGGTTCGTGCCCCGGTCCGGGAGGATCCCACATGCCGCGGAGCGGCTGGGCCCGTGAGCCATGGCCGCCAGGCCTGCGTGTCCGGAGCCTGTGCTCCGCAATGGGAGAGGCCACAACAGTGAGAGGCCCGCGTACCGCAAAAAAAAAAGAAAAAAAAACAAGAGGGAATATTAAAGAGCAACAAGTGTTCCCACAATAACATTATGTTGATCTTAAAGAATAGGCTTTATGGGTAGCAAGTGATCAAGAGTGATTTAAGTGCCATTCCCAAGGAAATACAGAATCTGTAGTCACATTTCCTGATCTTTTCATATTTTTGCCTTTATGGTTCAACCAAATTTGGCAAAGCAGATGATTCACACTCAAAAACACATTTTAAAATCAATATCAGTAGTTTTTCTTATCAGTTTTCTCATTTGAATCACTGTTAAATTGTAAAGCAGAGTAAAAATTAGTATTTTCTTGATCAGTCATTGTTTCCATAAAAGTTCCAACATGCAAAGTATAAACACTGAAGGGCGTGGTTATGAAAAAACCCTTACAGACCATTGCACTATCAGCATACTCGCACTAAAAAGTCCATTAACAAACATAACTGAGAGCATTAAACATTACAAAACATGTTACAAAAGCACCTATACCTTAACAGATATTGAAAAGCTGCATCTATTATGTCACCTAGTGGATAAAAAGAAAATAGCAAGACTACTCCCTATGTATTTGTGGGCAGCAAAATCAGGTCTCATTTCTGAGTGTATTACGGTACCTGAATAGAAAATTTGTAGAAGCAACTGGATGGTGGATATAGTGGCTTCTTGTTCTCAGGAGAAGGAGGTCATTATTCAAACATAAAGTTATCTCCAGTACTGAGAAAGAGAAAAATCGAGAATCAGGTGATTAGTCTTAAGAAGGATTTTGTTTTTCATAAAAGCCAATCCAAGTCCTATCCAAAGAGAAATGTGATATCAATATTAATAGAAGATATGATGTCCAAGCTGCTTCTAATTTTAGTTCTATGTGAGTTGACCCAAAGAGAATATCATTTTTACTTTCAGCAAATAAAGTTATCATTTCCCTAAGAAATGGGGAAATAAAGCCAAATCTTAAAATAGCAAAATCATAGACAGACATGTTTAGAGGTTTCAAAAACCAGCTTGTAAGGGAATTTTTAGACTATTCAAAATCCAATTACTCCCAGGAACAAATGTGATTGAAATACTTTGCCATAGAGAAAAGAGAAGGTACCTGATCAATGCCAAATATAAACTTAATTGATAGTCACAATTTTAAACCCCAAGACTGAACAATTGGTTAAGAATTTATATTCATATTGGGCACATTTTTAAAAATTGAGGTGTAACTGACTACAATATTATATCAGTTTCAGGTGTATAATATAATGATTTTGTATTTGCATATCTTGCAAAACGATCACCACAATAAGTCTACTTAACACCTGTCACCATACATAGCTACAGATTCTTTTTCTTGTGATGAGAACTTTGAGCACATTTTTTAGCAGTACTTGACTCTATAAGTTTTCAACCCTATGCTTTCCAACAGAAGTATATGATCCAGATATGGAGCTTACAACTTAACAGCACAATCCTCAGAACTGAGAGATACATCATGCAGTTTTATTTTTCTTTTTAAGTAATAATAATAATAAAAAGACTAGTTGTTGTTGGAGGAGAGTTTTACTTACTGGAGCAACAAACACAAACTTAAAGAAAAAAAGCTCGCATATTCTTATAGTGTCAAAAGAGGGCAGAAGTTTATATTCTAATCAATTTGTATGAACTTTTCTCTTCACCCCACTAATGAATACTTATGTGGCAGAAAAGCAAACATGAAATCTGTCAACAATTTTAACATGATTAGTTAAGGAGAACTGCTGCTAGGTCTCCTTACACTGATCTGAAGCATTGATATAGTTAGAGTGGGCAAGCTTGTCAACCAGGTCATCTGCCTTAGGCATGAACCTGGCATACAGCATTTTTGATAATCTTTTACTCGATTCCAACTGTCAAGCAACGCTAATGCTATTTTTCTTAGGTGTCAGTGTAATTGCTCCTGACTGAGAAGTGACTTCGTTTCTTGGTGTTCCACGTGTCTGTAGCTTCTTGCCCAAGGGACTTGTCCCAGGCTTCGTTCATGTCATGTTCCATTAGCTATGGTTCACTAGGAGTAGACTTAAATAGCCTATTTTTTCTACAAATGGATAAAGTAAAAGAATTGCATTTTCAATTAGTCACAAAGATTTTTCATGTAGGTGGCTATGTGTGAGGACTTTTGTACATGTGCACATAAATGGGCACCTGTTGTTTTTTTCGTCAATCTTTACTGATAAAAACAGGCAAGTGGTAGTGATAAGCACTTCAATATTATCATGAGCCTGGGATCCCTGGTAGTCCAGCAACAAGACTTCTGATTTTTCAATACCAAATAAAGGCTAGCAGATACTGCTATAAGTATTAAGGCAAAAATCTAGAAGCACTGCAATATTACATTTACACAGATTTAATCATGCCATTTTTGTAATAGTAATGAATGGAAAATAAGTATAAAGAACCTGTTAAATATTTAAAATATGAGAAAGGTCTAAATTTATTTAAATATAAAAATATTCATAATATATTATTAAATTAATAAGCAAATAACAAGCATGTATAATATGACTTCAAAAGGAAAATGATAAAGGAGCCCTGGGAGCAAAGGGTGGGGCTGGGAATTTACTAGAAGGAAAAGCTACCTATTTCACTGAGCAGCAGTGAAATCATTTTTCTCTGCTCTACCAATAGTGAATTAGAAATGTTCCTCAGGAAGAACACCAGAATAACCACCAACTGCTGAACAATCATCGACAGGAAGACACTGGAACTCACCAAAAAAGACACCCCACATCCAAAGACAAAGGAGAAGCCACAGTGAGACGACAGGAGGGGAGCAATCACAATAAAATCAAATCCCATAACTGCTGGGTGGGTGACTCACAAACTGGAGAACACTTATACCACAGAAGTCCAATCACTGTAGTGAAGGTTCTGAGCCCCACGTCAGGCTTCCCAATCTGGGGGTCTGGGAACAGGAGGAGGAATTCCTAGAGAATCAGACTTTGAAGGCTAACAGGATTTGACTGACAGAACTGCGGGAAAAAGACACTCCACTCTTGGAGGGCATACATAAAGTACTGTGTGCATCGGGACACAGGGGAAGGAGCAGTGATCCCATAAGAGACTGAACCAGATCTACCTGCCAGTGTTGGAGGGTCTCCTGCAGAGGTGGGGGTGGCTGTGGCTCACCATGAGGACAAGGACACTGGCAGCAGAAGTTCTGGGAATTACTCCTTGGCATGAGCCCTCCCAGAGTCCTCCATTAGCCCCACCAAAGAGCCTGGGGAAGGCTCTAGTGTTGGGTTGCCTCAGGCCAAACAACGAACAGGTAGGGAACGCAGCCCCACCCATCAGCAGACAAGTGGATTAAAGTTTTACTGAGCTCTGCCCATCAGAGTGACAGCCAGCTCTACCCACCACCAGTCCCTCCCATCAGGAAACTTGCAAAACCTTTTAGATAGCCTCATCCAACAGAGGGCAGACAGCAGAAGTAAGAAGAACTAAAATCCTGCAAGAAACATAGACAAGATGAAAAGGCAGAGGGCTACATACCAGAGGAAGGAACAAGATAAAACCCCAGAAAAACAGCTAAATGAAGTGAAGAAAGGCAACCTTCCAGAAAAGGAATTCAGAATAGTGATAGTGAAGATAATCCAGGACCTCGGAAAGAGAAAGGAGGCAAAGATAGAGGAGATGCAAGAAATGTTTAACAAAGATCTAGAAGAATTAAAGAACAAACAAACAGAGATGAACAACACAATAACTGAAATGAGAAATACACTAGAAGGAATCAATAGCAGAATCACTGAGGCCGAAGAACGGATAAGTGACCTGGAACAAAATGCTGGAATTCACTGCTATGGAACAGAATAAAGAAAAAAGAATGAAAGGAAATGAAGACAGCCGAAGAGACCTCTGGGACAACATTAAACACAACGATGTTCGCATTATAGGGGTCCCAGAAGAAGAGGAGGGAGAGCAAGGACCCAAGAAAATATCTGAAAAGATTAAAGTCGAAAACTTCCCTAACATGGGAAAGGATATGGCCACCCAAGTCCAGGAAGTGCACAGTCCCATACAGGATAAACCCAAGGAGAAAGACACTGAGACACATAGTAGTCAAATTGGCAAAAATTACAGACAAAGAAAAATTACTGAAAGCAGTAAGGGAAAAATGACAAATAATATACAAGGGAACTTCCATAAGGTTAACAGCTGATTTCTCAGCAGAAACTCTACAAGCCAGAAGGGAGTGGCATGATATACTTAAAGTGATGAAAGGGAAGAAACTACAACCAAGATTACTCAGCAAGGATCTCATTCAGATTCGATGGAGAAATCAAAAGCTTTACAGACAAGCAAAAGCAAAGAGAATTCAGCACCACCATACCAGCTCTACAACAAATGCTAAAGAAACTTCTCTAAGTGGGAAACAGAAGAGAAGAAAAGGACCTACAAAAACAAACCCAAAAGAATTAAGAAAATGGTCATAGGAACATACATATCGATAATTACCTTAAACATGAATGATTTAAATACCCAAACCAAAAGACACAGGTTTGCTGAATGAACATAAAAACAACACCCATATATATGCTGTCTACAAGAGACCACCTTCAGACCTAGGAACACATACAGACTGAAAGTGAGGGGATGGAAAAAGATATTCCATGCAAATGGAAATCAAAAGAAAGCTGGAGTAGCAATACTCGTATCAGATAAAATAGACTTTAAAATAAAGAATGTTCCAAGAGACAAGGAACGACACTACATAATGATCAAGGGATCAATCCAAGAAGAAGATATAACAATTACAAATATATATGCACCCAACATAGGAGCACCTCAATACATAAGGCAACTGCTAACAGCTATAAAAGAAGAAATTGACAGTAACACAATAATAGTGGGGGACTTTAACACCTCACTTACACCGATGGACAGATCATCCAAACAGATCATTAATAAGGAAACACATGCTTTAAATGACACAATAGACCAGATAGATTTGATATTTATAGGACATTCCATCCAAAAACAGATTACACTTTCTTCTCAAGTGCGCACAGAATATTCTCCAGGATAGATCACATATTGTGTCACAAATCAAGCCTCAGTAAATTTAAGAAAATTGAAATCTTATCAAGCATCTTTTCTGACCAAAGCGCTATGAGATTAGAAATCAATTACAGGGAAAAAAACATAAAAGCACAAACACATGGAGGCGAAACAATACATTACTACATAAGCAAGAGATCACTGAAGAAATCAAAGAGGAAATCAAAAACCACCTAGAGAGAAATGATAATGAAAACAGGACAATCCAAAAGCTATGGGATGCAGCAAAAGCAGTTCTAACAGGGAATTTTATAGCTACACAAGTCTACCTCAAGAAACAAGAAAAATCTCAAATAAACAATCTAACCTTATACCTAAAGGAACTAGAGAAAGGAGAACAAACAAAACCCAAAGTTAGCAGAAGGAAAGAAATCATAAAGATCAGAGAAGAAATAAATGAAACAGAAACAAAGAAAACAATAGCAAAGATCAACAAAACTAAAACCTGGTTCTTTGAGAAGATAAACAAAATTGATAAACCATTAGCCAGACTCATCAAGAAAAAGAGGGAGAGGACTCAAATCAATAAAATTAGAAATGAAAAAGGAGAAGTTACAACAGACACTGCAGAATTACAAAGCATCCTAAGAGACTACTACAAGCAACTCTATGCCAATGAAATGGACAACCTGGAAGAAATGGACAAATTCTTAGAAAGGTATAACCTTCCAAGACTGAACCAGGAAGAAATAGAAAATATGAACAGACCAATCACAAATAATGAAATTGAAACTGTGATTAAAAATCTTCCAACAAACAAAAGTCCAGGATCAGATGGCTTCACAGGTGATTCTAAAAAACATTTAGAGAAGTGCTAACACCCATCCTTCTTAAACTCTTCCAAAAAATGCAGAGGAAGGAACATTCCCAAACTCATTCTATGAGGCCACCATTACCCTGATACCAAAGCCAGACCAAGATATAAAAAAAGAAATTTACAGACCAATATCACTGATGAATATACATGCAAAAATCCTGAACAAAATACTGGCAAACAGAATGCAGCAACACATTAAAAGGATCATACACCATGATCAAGTGGGATTTATCCCAAGGATGCAAGGATTCCTCAATATATTCAAATCAATCAATGTGATACACCATATTAAGAAATTGAAGAATAAAAGCCATATGATCATCTAAATAAATGCAGGAAAAGCTTTTGACAAAATTCAACACCTATTTATGATAAAAAATCTCCAGAAAGTGGGCGTACAGGGAACCTAGCTCAACATAATAAAGGCCATATACGACAAACCCACAGCAAACATCATTCTCAATGGTGAAATACTGAAAGCATTTCCTCTAAGATCAGGAACGAGACAAGGATGTCCACTCTCGCCACTATTATTCAACATAGTTTTGGAAGCCTGAGCCACGGCAATTAGAGAAGAAAAAGAAATAAAAGGAATACAAATTGGAAAAGAAGAAGTAAAACTGTCACTGTTTGCAGATGACATGATACTATACATAGAAAATCCTAAAGATGCCATCAGAAAACTACTAGACCTAATCAATGAATTTGGTAAGGTTGCAGGATACAAAATTAATGCACAGAAATCTCTTGCATTCCTATACACTAATGATGAAAAATCTGACAGAGAAATTAAGGAAACACTCCCATTTACCATTGCAACAAAAAGAATAAAATACCTAGGAATAAACCTTCCTAGGGAGACTAAAGACCTGTATGCAGAAAGCTATAAGACACTGTTGAAAGAAATGAAAGATGATACCAACAGATGGAGAGATATACCATGTTCTTGGATTGGAAGAATCAATACTATGAAAATGACTATACTACCCAAAATAATCTACAGATTCAATGCAATCCCTATCAAATTTATAAAACTAGAACAAAAAATCTTAAAATTTGTATGGAGACACAAAAGACCCCGAATAGCCAAAGCAGTCATGAGGGAAAAAAGCGGAGCTGGAGGAATCAGACTCCCTGACTTCAGACTATACTACAAAGCTACAGTAATCAAGACAATATGATACTGGCACAAAAACAGAAATATAGATCAATGGAACAGGATAGAAAGCCCAGAGATAAACCCACACACCTATGGTCAACTAATCCATGACAAAGGAGGAAAGCATATACAATGGATAAAAGACAGTCTCTTCAGTAAGTGGTGCTGGGGAAACTGGAAAGCTACATGTAAAAGAATGAAATTAGAACACTCCCAAACACCATACAAAAAAGTAAACTCAAAATGGATTAGAGACCTAAATGTAAGACTGGACACTATAAAACTCTTAGAGGAAAACAGGAAGAACAGTCTTTGACATAAATCCCAGCAAGATCTTTTTTGATCCACCTTCTAGAGTAATGGAAATAAAAACAAAAATAAACAAATGGGACCTAATGAATATTAAAAGCTTTTGCAAAGCAAAGGAAACTACAAACAAGATGAAAAGACAACCCTCAGAATGGGAAAAAAATGTTTGCAAATGAATCAACAGACAAAGGATTAATCTCCAAAATATATAAACAGCTCATGCAGCTCAATAGTAAAAAAACAAACAGCCCAATCAAAAAATGGGCAGAAGACCTAAATACACATTTCTCCAAAGAGGATATACAGATGGCCAAGAAGCACATGAAAAGGTACTCAACATCACTAGTCATTAGAGAAATGCAAATCAAAACTAAAGTGAGGTATCACCTCACACCAGTTAGAATGGGTATCATCAGAATCTACAAACAACAAATGCTGGAGAGGCTGTGGAGAAAAGGGAACCCTCTTGCACTGTTGGTGGGAATGCAAATTGATACAGCCACTATGGAGAACAGTATGGAGGTTCCTTATAAAACTAAAAATAGAATTACCATATGACCCAGCAATCCCACTACTGGGCACATAACCTGAGAAAACCATAATTCAAAAAGACACATGCACCCCAATGTTCATTGCAGCACTCTTTACAATAGCCAGGTCATGGAAGCAACCTAAATGCCCATCGACAGATGAACAGATAAAGAAGATGTGGTACATATATACAGTGGAATATTACTCAGCCATAAAACGGAACGAAACTGGGTCATTTGTAGAGACGTGGATGAATCTAGAGACTGCCATACAGAGTGAAGTTAAGTCAGAAAGAGAAAAACAAATATCACATATTAACGCTTATATATGGAACCTAGAAAAATGGTACAGATGAACCTGGTTGCAGGGCAGAAGTTGAGACACAGATGTAGAGAACAATCGTACGGACACCAAGGGGGGAAAGCAGTGGCAGGTGGGGTTGGTGGTGTGATGAATTGGGAGTTTGGGATTGACATGTATATACTGATGTGTATGAAATGGATGACTAATAATAACCTGCTATATAAAAAAATAAATAAAATTCAAAAATTAAAAAAAAAGGAAAATTAAGACCCAAAGGAGCTGTCAGGCACAAAAGTTTATATACCATTTGAAACAAAGAATAATAAATTATGGAAATGTAACAAGACAAAGTGGTTTGGGCTAGGGGCAGTAAATTATGGGACAGTGACTAGGAAATATACGGGGAAAAGTAATGGAAGACAAGGGTTATTTTACTGGGTTTGTACAGATCCATTTGGTGTCAACTCCTAGTCTCTGGTGATAAGAATTTCTCTTTCTGGTACAGAGAGGTACTCTTTCTCATGGGAAATGTTATGACCTGCTTTTAGCTGGAAAGAGGGAGGTCAGAGAGCCCTTCCTGTATCTGCTCTTCCTCAAGTAACTTCAGCTCAAAATTCAATATGCCAAAGGGGGTGACATGCTCTGAACCCCTTCAGGATAAAAATATCTGAAAAGCACACGAAAAAATTATCAGTAGGATTAGGATAGAAGAATTCATTTTTTTTCAATTCAAACTCATATTTAATTTTAATTACATACATATGCAGTAAAAAATAATTATTATTCTCCAATATTTACTTTCCCTTTCTTCCTGCTCCTTTACCCAGTTCTAATAAGGCTCACAGGAGGCTGGCTAGGGACTATATTTCCCAGTCTCTCTTGCAACTAACTAGGATCATGTGATAAGTTCCTACAATGAAAAATGAGCAGAAATCAGGCATACAATTGCCTGGGCATTTTCTTATAACAAAATTGCTTGTTTTGTATCCTGATCTTTTCCCCTTCCAACAGGCTGTAGAATGGACTTTAGCCAGCTTTGGCCTGCAGTGAAGATAGCACCAAGGTGATAGTGCATTGTGAAGCTGAACTGAGCACAATGGAGCTAGGCATCTGCTTTTTATCTTCTTCAGGTCACTTGGAACAGTTGTTCTCTGAGGGAGAAATAAATACCTGTCTTTTGTGAGCTCTTACATTTTGAAATCTTTTTACAGCATCTTGGCCTATCCCCAAGCAACAACAGCAAGCATTTATTGTGTTTTAAATATAGTCTAAATTTTAAAAGTTTGAGATCAATGGAACAAGTATATTTTAAATTAAGATAAAGTGTCAATCCCATTACTTATTTACCCAGTGTGCATATGTCAATAACATTTGAAACTTCTATTTTAGAATGGCATAGTCACTTCATTGATTTTTATAACTCCTGTAATTTAATTCCCAAATTGTTCCTAATATAATTATGTAAAAAAATTGACCCATTGTATGTCCAAAGGAAAAGGCTAGTTCTTTTCATTTTATTTCAGAGATTTGTTTTGATATTCACATTTCTTCATTTTCCTAGACAACCTCTCACAGGATTATATTTCATTTTGACCGCTATGATATTGTTACTTGTTTACTTCTCATCAAATAATGGACTTTGGTATCTGATTAGCTTTATTCTATTCTTGAAAGAAGAATGTTATCCTCAGGCTAACATATCTTACTGATAGCTGTCAGAAAAATAACCTTTGACACCTTCTCAATACTGCTCTAACAACTTCCACAAAACATACTGCAAACAAGGCTAGCTGGATTCAAAAGTGGCATTCATAACAAATTAAAG
Source organism: Tursiops truncatus (assembly GCF_011762595.2). NCBI lineage: Eukaryota > Metazoa > Chordata > Mammalia > Artiodactyla > Delphinidae > Tursiops > Tursiops truncatus. The sequence continues at coordinate 109,795,587 of NC_047037.1, read as the reverse complement.
TCTCCCAATAATTATGGCCTACAACTCTATAACATTCTTAAATTTGCAGGAAATGTACATGGCTTGTGAATCACTTAATAATCAGCCAATATAAAAGCTTTCACATCTTGTGTCACTATTAAAATGATTAGTATAGTGTCGTTACTTCCATTCAATTCTTCTAAACCATGAAATATTTTCTATCCTGAAACTTCTATACAGTGATTTCAGAGTTTTTAACATCAACATTTAGAAACACAACTGACTGTTTTTCAAACTCAGTATTCTGTAACCAAATAGATTATTGCTATGATTATTCTCATATTTATAATATGTTTACTTATAGGGGATTCTACATCTAAAAGTAAAGTTTTTCCTGAGAGTATTTACATAAGACATCTCTACCCTTATTTGGTCATCAATTTTATTATAAACTTACATCATTGTGAGAACTAAGATATCTCATATTAATGGGCTGCTATAGGGGATTGACTCCCTTTATGCTTAAATGATACCACCTGGTCCCTAAAATTCATTTTGGCTTTTTTGAGGTTATTGGTGTTGAGTTTATTTTGGAACTCTCATAAGTAATTTTTTTTAAATTGACAAGACAAGATCCTCCAAAGCCAGGCAAAGCCTAGTATGTGTTATGTAATGATGAAACATACATGAAGGCTATTGCACAACTCTAAATTTAGATGATGCCCAGAACCAAGGTATGATCAATGAAGATGAAAGGGAAGGTGCAGATGTGAGAAACACTAATAGAATCCATAATGATGGGTAACTAATTGAATATGGGTAATGAGATTAAAAACCGGTCAAGAAGGCTATGAGGCCTTAAGTTTGGCAAACTTAGATAATGGGGGAGATGTAAAATAAGCATTTGATGAATGAAAGTAAAAGCCATGTCTACCTTGGTTCGTAAATGGCAGGCAGAGCAGGACTGTTGCAGGAGTTCAATAAATTTGGGAATACTGTTAATGATAATAGATATTCAAATTCTTATGTTTAATTTACTTGGAATCATTCTTGTAGAAGGCACATCAAAGACTCTGACTTTGAGGCATGCCTTTCTTTCTGTTATAATTAACTGCTGCAGAAAAAATGGGGGTGATAGGCATTTAATATAAATTTTGAAAATCTATTTCCAACAAGAGATTTAAGAAAATTGCAATTCTACAATATTTACTTGAACATTTAGTTCTGGAGTTTGGGCTGGAGTTGTCCTTAAGGGGAAATTATAATTAATGAAGAACTCTAATAGAGCAGGGATTACATCAATTATTATAGGAGAAGTAACAACAGTGAACCATTGTTTTCAAATAAAATTTAGATCACTTTAGAGATACACAGAAAAAATAATTGGATCAGATAGCATTTCTGAGGAAAATTATGCTCTGTTGTTTACCCAACAGAGGTCCACTGTCTTGAGTCATGGAAATGTTTGTCACTGATCTATGAAGACATAAATACAGAGATTCAAAGACTTTAGAAACTTTTACAACCATTTAAAAATGTGTTTTGAATATCATAATGAATGTATAAGGCTTTTTATATTTATTTCATACTTCTAACAATTTATGTTTTTATATTGCAATGTTGGACTATGACTGAATAGAAACTTCCAAAAAACTGGTCCTTCATCACAGAGAGGTTGAGAAGCTCTGTATTAGAGGATGGGTAATGTTTCTATATAAATACGGAGGGCATTCCAAGGTTTTCACAAAGCAAAGTATTTCACATGTTCTAGGATCAGAAAGCAGCCTAGTTTCACTGAAGTACAGTGTGTATAAAGGTTTAAAGGTAGAGAAGGTTGTATGTTAACTTTAGATAACTTAGGAAGTCTTGAATGCTATAGTTTAATTAAAGAGAACTTTCCCAAGGTTTCATTTACTGAATGCTCATTTGATTAAGCATGAAGATCAGGCTGATGCTAAACACAACTGCAACACATCATTTTTCTATTAAAGGCACTTTGGTTTCATTAATGAGCATGTGTTATTTTCAAGTCACTCTCCAAATTTATTCCTTATTCATTTTCTCCCATTGGGTGGGGTACCATAATCACAAGGTCTTCTCAGTATTAATTTTTAAAAAAAGAATCCCCTGAATTAATGTTAATAAAGGATATATTTTTTAAAGGCAGTATAACTTGCATAGAAATATAAAATGAACATGTGCAAAATATTGTTTTACCTCATTAATTAATGAGGGAACCAGTAAGATGTTACAATTGGTTCAAAGGAGAATTCAAATAACTCACACATATAAAGTCAATCAAGAATACTAAAATAAACTTGCAAATATATATAAATCTGATGAATATCCATGAGGTAATAATCTACTGGACAAAATTCACTTTCATCTCTATGGATAAGAATTATTTGCATTACTAATAGCTCAAAGAGTATGAAAGGATCAGAACCAGATAGAATCAGATAACCAGGAAAGGTGATCTACCCAGAACAGTAAGTAATTTTTGATTTTTGTTCATTTTAATGCCTTTGGCAATTTTCCCCTACAATCCTATCAACTGAAACTTTCTATTTTTGTATGTTGTGTTTCGTTGCCATTGCTATTATTATTTCAATTTATCCTAAAGTAAGAAGAGGAGACTTATAGTCAAGCTTCCTTAAAAGTGGGGTTTCAGGGTTTCCCTGGTGGTGCAGTGGTTAAGAATCCTCCTACCACTGCAGGGGACATGGGTTCACACCCTGGTCTGGGAAGATCCTATATGCCACAGAGTAACAAAGCTCATGCGCCACAACTACTGAGCCTACGCTCTAGAACCCGCGAGCCACAACTACTGAGCCCATGTGCCACAACTACTGAAGCCTGCACGCCTGGAGCCCGTGCTCCACAACGAGAAGCCACTGCAGTGAGAAACCTGCACAACACAAAGAAGAGTAGCCCCTGCTCGCCCCAACTAGAGAAAGCCCACACGCAGCAACAAAGACCCAAAACAACCAAAAATAAAAATTAATGTTTTTTTTTAAAGTGGGGTTTCAAATCAACTGCTTTTCAAAAAGTTTAGCTGCCCGGCATTTGAGAAAAGGATGCGCTAAATCACTGTAGTTTCTATGCCTAACATCTTTTGGTGGCACTTATAAGTAGCCATGTGCTGTTTGTACAGTTTTCTTCCAATTCTCCATTCAGAAAATTCTTTTTTTTATCCACCACCATTTACTGGCACTTAAAAGATCATGTCTGTTTCAGAAAATCTGCTTGACAGCCTGTGGTTTACAAGAGAAATTTGGTAGACATTCTGTTATAACATGGCAGAAGAGAGTAGAGTGAGCATGTAGCATCTCGGATTAATAAATGGGAGTGTCAGCATGGAGTGGGATGTTTAAGCAGCAAACGGTTCCTATGGAGGAAGCCCATACCTTACTATGTCTACTCTACCTTACACTGTTGATTTAAAGCCCAGATGGAAGAGAGCCTCGGGTTGATTGGTACCCTCTAAAAAGGAGCTAGTGGTTTCCAAAAAGGCCCTATTAGGCAGGCATCAATTCTTCCTAGAAACCTGAAACGGATATCACAAGCCTAAGGGGCTTTCCAGTTTACACCTCTGAGACATGTTGGTTGATTAAGTTTGAGGGTCTTGTGTGAAGTGCTTTGGGGGAGTCCACACTGTGAGACTGGCAATACAATACTTCTTTTTGTGATTAACTTCCCCAGTGTTCTCAACTCAAAACCCTGCACTTGTACTCACTTCACTTAAAATTTTACAAAAGCCAGAACCCCTGAGACCTCATTGGCTTCTATAGAAATTCGTCTGTGCTGCCAAATATTTATCTTCTTTAAGAGAGGCCTATATCTTCCCACCTAGCTCCCTTTTGGAATACTGTCCAGCTGTGTATCAGACCTCATACGCTATCCTTCCGATAGCTAAGATAAATCTGACTCTGTGCATACAATCATTATGATTCAAATAATTGCATGCTTGGCTTAGTAGTGGGTGCCAGCCACAAATGTGATAATTTCTTCTTCCCACAACCTCACACAAAGAGGTAATTTGTTCCATGCCCCCAGCAACAGGTAAACGGCACAAAACATGAGCAATGCCTGCATAGAGAGAAAGGCACATTTTACAGATAAAATGGGTGACAGAGAAATGATCCATATGCACAATTACTAAATTTGCATTAATCATATTGGGATGGATGCTCTCATTGTATGAGTCTTGGGAAACCTGGCAGAGGAAAGCTGTTGCCTAGAGGATAAAAATAGCTTTATTCTTGCCGTCATAAGCCTGAGCTCTGGGGGATTCAATTCCCTTGCCAACTTTTTGAAACTCCAGCCCAAGGCACTAGAGTGTCACGTAAAGCCCTCCACTTCTTAATCAAACTCCAAGTTTTTCTTTTTCCAATACTTAGGTTTTATTTGCTCGCAAACAAAAGTGTCAAACTTGCCTTTCTCATGGCAATTATGTGCTGTTCTTATACCGGTATGAGAAAAAGTATCCCACAGGTAAATACATAGAAGGTGAAATACAGCTATTAGTATAGAAAGAAAGATTTTAGTCTTCTTACAAACCATTCATTCTGCTTCAAAAATAGTCAGGAAGAAATGGTCACTCCTTGAATGCCACTGAAACCAATTCTTAAGCCACTGATGAAAATGAAAGATCTGTGCCAGGAAGGTTGTACAAAGAAAACTATATATCTCAGCTGCACTACACCTACAGATGAACATTGAGAGGCTTGGAGGAAAACAAATTAAAACATAATAAATGGTGAATTACGGAACCAATCAGTACTTACATATTCTTAAGAATGGAGGTTATATCGTTAACTTTTTGTTCCAGTCCATGCCCACAAATTCAGACTGTCACTCTTGAATAGCTGCTTTCCATCACTCCCACAAACACTAAAAGCCTCTTCATGCCGCATTATGATCAGCCCCCATACACATACCCCTTTAAGATTTCTCTTGCCTCTACCTCCTATATCTGCATGTACCATCTTTGTAAGCACTGCTATAAAACCTTTCCATTGGACCCTGGACTTGCTCTAGAGACATGTTCTTGAAGCACGTTTTCAAACTCATCCGTCTGCTACTGAGGCCACTCTCACTTGCAAAATGAACTCTGGGTCTTCATTCTGTCTGTAGATGACATCTGGAGTAGGCCAAGGGAATGTGGAGTGCACCTACAGCATCTGTTATCTCTCCCAACTCTAGTGAGCTCTGTCTATCACTTCCATCTTTCAAAGCTTTTTTTTTTTCTCTCCATGAAACTAAGCAAGACAAGCAACATGCCCTGGTGGCAAGAGTTGTGAAGTGGGGAAATACCAATATTTTACAGAAAATAGGGGACTGCTAGCCATCTGTGGTAGGCAGAATAATGGCTCCAAGTCAACCTAATTGTCAAAGCTGAGGTCCACTATGAGGGAGCCCAGCTGAAATCAGCAAAGCTGCCTACCCAACTAGAAGAGGACACAGGTAGGTGACAGGGCCCAGGCAAACCCAGAAGAACTGCCTAGCAAAACCTCACCTGAATTGTCAAACTATAAAACCATGATCTACATGCACATTGTTTCCAGTAACTAAATATTGGGGTGATGTTTTGTACAGAAATAGCTAATTCCACACTAGTACCTCCATTATCTGCCTTCACAGACAGTTTGCATGCCTGGATATTTGTACGCCTAGATTCTTTTTTTTTTTTTTTTTTACATCTTTATTGGAGTATAATTGCTTTACAATGGTGTGTTAGTTTCTGCTTTATAACAAAGTGAATCAGTTATACATATACATATGTTCCCATATCTCTTCCCTCTTGCATCTCCCTCCCTCCCACCCTCCCTATCCCAGCCCCCTAGGTGGTCACAAAGCACTGAGCTGATCTCCCTGTGCTATGTGGCTGCTTCCAACTAGCTATCTATGTTACGTTTGGTAGTGTATATATGTCCATGCCTCTCTCTCACTTTGTCACAGCTTATCCGTCCCCCTCCCCATATCCTCAAGTCCATTCTCTAGTAGGTCTGTGTCTTTATTCCTGTCTTACCCCTAGGCTCTTCATGACATTATTTTTTCTTAAATTCCATATATATGTGTTAGCATACAGTATTTGTCTTTCTCTTTCTGACTTACTTCACTCTGTACGACAGACTCTAGGTCTATCCACCTCATTACAAATAGCTCAATTTCATTTCTTTTTATGGCTGAGTAATATTCCATTGTATATATGTGCCACATCTTCTTTAACCATTCATCCGATGATGGACACTTAGGTTGTTTCCATGTCTGGGCTATTGTAAATAGAGCTGCAATGAACATTTTGGTACATGACTCTTTTTGAATTATGGTTTTCTCGGGGTACATGCCCAGTAGTGGGATTGCTGGGTCATATGGTAGTTCTATTTGTAGTTTTCTAAGGAACCTCCATACTGTTCTCCAAAGTGGCTGAAGCAATTCACATTCCCACCAGCAGTGCAAGAGGGTTCCCTTTTCTCCACACCCTCTCCAGCATTTATTGTTTCTAGATTTATTTGATGATGGCCATTCTGACTGGTGTGAGATGATATCTCATTGTAGTTTTGATTTGCATCTCTCTAATCATTAATGATGTGAGCATTCTTTCATGTGTTTATTAGCAGTCTATATATCTTCTTTGGAGAAATGTCTATTTAGGTCTTCTGCCCATTTTTGGATTGGGTTGTTTGTTTTTTTGTTATTGAGCTGCATGAGCTGCTTATAAATTTTGGAGATTAATCCTTTGTCAGTTGCTTCATTTGTAAATATTTTCTCCCATTCTGAGGGTTGTCTTTTGGTCTCGTTTATGGTTTCCTTTGCTGTGCAAAAGCTCTGAAGTTTCATTAGGTCCCATTTGTTTATTTTTGTTTTTATTTCCATTTTTCTAGGAGGTGGGTCAAAAAGGATCCTGCTGTGATTTACGTCATAGAGTGTTCTGCCTATGTTTTCCTTTAAGAGTTTGATAGTTTCTGGCCTTATATTTAGGTCTTTAATCCATTTTGAGCTTATTTTTGTGTATGGTGTTAGGGAGTGATCGAATCTCATACTTTTAAATGTACCTGTCCAGTTTTCCCAGCAATACTTAGTGAAGAGGCTGTCCTTTCTCCACTGTACATTCCTGCCTCCTTTATCAAAGATAAGGTGACCATATGTGCGTGGGTTTATCTCTGGGCTTTCCATTCTGTTCCATTGATCTATCTTTCTGTTTTTGTGCCAGTACCATACTGTCTTGATTACTGTAGCTTTGTAGTATAGTCTGAGACAGGGAGCCTGATTCCACCAGCTCCGTTTTTCGTTCTCAAGATTGCTTTGGCTATTCGGGGTCTTTTGTGTTTCCATACAAATTGTGAAATTTTTTGTTCTAGTTCTGTGAAAAATGCCAGTGGTAGTTTGATAGCAATTGCATTGAATCTATTGCTTTCGGTAGTAGAGTCATTTTCACAATGTTGATTCTTCCAATCCAAGAACATGGTATATCTCTCCATCTATTCGTATCATCTTTAATTTCTTTCATCAGTGTTTTATAATTTTCTGCATAAAAGTCTTTTGTCTCCTTAGGTAGGTTTATCCCTAGATATTTTATTCTTTTTGTTGCAGTGGTAAATGGGAGCGTTTTCTTGATTTCAGTTTCAGACTTTTCATCATTAGTGTATAGGAATACCAGAGATTTCTGTGCATTAACCTTGTATCCTGCTACTTTACCAAATTCATTGATTAGCTCTAGTAGTTTTCTGGTGGCATCTTTAGGATTCTCAATGTATAGTATCATGTCACCTGTAAACAGTGACAGCTTTACTTCTTCTTTTCTGATTTGGATTTCTTTTATTTCCTTTTCTTGTCTGATTGCTGGGGCTAAAATTTCCAAAACTATGTTGAATAAGAGTGGTGAGAGTGGGCAACCTTGTCTTGTTCCTGATCTTAGTGGAAATGCTTTCAGTTTTTCACTATTGAGGACGATGTTGGCTGTGGGTTTGTAATATATGGCCTTTATTATGTTGGGGAAAGTTCCCTCTATGCCTACTTTCTGCAGGGTTTTTATCATAAATGGTGTTGAATTTTGTCGAAAGTTTCCTCTGCATCTATTGAGATGATCATATGGTTTTTCTCCTTCAATTTGTTAATATGGTGTATCACGTTGATTCATTTGCATACATTGAAGAATTCTTGCATTCCTGGAATAAATTCCACTTGATCATGGTGTATGATCCTTTTAATGTGCTGTTCGATTCTGTTTGCTAGTATTTTGTTAAGGATTTTTGCATCTATGTTCATCAGTGATATTGGTCTGTAGTTTTCTTTCTTTGTGACATCCTTCTCTGGTTTTGGTATCAGGGTGATGGTGGCCTCGTAGAATAAGTTTGGGAGTGTTCCTCCCTCTGCTATATTTTGGAAGAGTTTGAGAAGGATAGGTGTTAGCTCTTCTCTAAATGTTTGATAGAATTCACCTGTGAAGCCATCTGGTCCTGGGCTTTTGCTTCTTGGAAGATTTTTAATCACAGTTTCAATTTCAGTCCTTGTGATTAGTCTGTTCGTATTTTCTATTTCTTCCTGATTCAGTCTTGGCAGGTTGTGCATTTCTAAGAATTTGTCCATTTCTTCCAGGTTGTCCATTTTATTGGCATAGAGTTGCTTGTAGTAATCTCTCATGATCTTTTGTATTTCTGCACTGTCAGCTGTTAACTTCTCCTTTTTCATTTCTAATTCTATTGATTTGAGTCTTCTCCCTTTTTTTCTTGATGAGTCTGGCTAATGGTTTATCAATTTTGTTTATCTTCTCAAAGAACCAGCTTTTAGTTTTATTGATCTTTGCTATTGTTTCCCTCATTTCTTTTTCATTTATTCTGATCTGATCTTTATGATTTCTTTCCTTCTGCTAACTTTTGGGTTTTTTTTGTTCTTCTTTCTCTAATTGCTTTAGGTGCAAGGTTAGATTGTTTATTCGAGATGTTTCCTGCTTCTTAAGGTAGGATTATATTGCTATAAACTTCCCTCTTAGGACTCCTTTTGCTGCATCCCATAGGTTTTGGGTCATCGTGTCTCCATTGTCATTAGTTTCTAGGTATTTTTTGATTTCCTCTATGATTTCTTCAATGATCACTTCGTTATTAAGTAGTGTATTGTTTAGTCTCCACGTGTTTGTATTTTTTACTGATCGTTTCCTGTAATTGATTATCTAGTCTCATGGCGTTGTGGTCGGAAAAGATACTTGATACAATTTCAATTTTTTAAAATTTACCAAGGCTTGATTTGTGACCCAAGATACGATCTATCCTGGAGAATGTTCCATGAGCATTTGAGAAAAATGTGTATTCTGTTGTTTTTGGATGGAATGTCCTATAAATATCAATTAAGTCCATCTTGTTTAATGTATCATTTAAAGCTTGTGTTTCCTTATTTATTTTCATTTTGGATGATCTTTCCATTGGTGAAAGTGGGGTGTTAAAGTCCCCTACTATGAATGTGTTACCGTTGATTTCCCCTTTTATGGTTGTTAGTATTTGCCTTTTGTATTGAGGTGCTCCTATGTTGGGTGCATAAATATTTACAATTGTTATATCTTCTTGGATCGATCCCTTGATCATTATGTAGTGTCCTTCTTTGTCTCTTCTAATAGTCTTTATTTTAAAGTCTATTTTTTCTGATATGAGAATTGCTACTCCAGCTCCTTTTGGTTTCCATTTGCATGGAATATATTTTTCCATCTCCTTATATTCAGTCTATATGTGTCTCTAGGTCTGAAGTGGTTCTCTTGTAGACAGCTTATATATGGGTCTTGTTTTTGTATCCATTCAGCCAATCTGTGTCTTTTGGTGGGAGCATTTTCTCCATTTACATTTAAGGTAATTATTGGTATGTATGTTCCTATTCCCATTTTCTAAATTGTCTTGGGTTCATTATTGTAGGTCTTTTCCTTCTTTTGTGATTCTTGCCTAGAGAAGT